>NC_134850.1:3550000-3850000 GCF_965363235.1 Mytilus galloprovincialis
ACTACCTTGACCAAAAACTTTAACCTAAAGCGGGACAGACGGACGACGAACAGACGAATGGACGCACAAAGCAGAAAACATAATGCCCCTCTGCTAGCGTTGGTGAAGAATACAAATGGGTATTTTTAAAGATTTTCGGAATATCAGTATACTAGTAATAATATCTATAATTTAAAGCACAAGATTCATAAGACCCAGAGGCCCCCTCCCCATTTTTGTGGGAACAAAATGGTTGATTGTATAGGGAATCACTGAATCATGAATGGAGCGCCCCCTTTTAGGTCAGTCGACGGGCCCCTCCTTATGAAAAATTATGCATGGATCCGCCACTGAGGTTTCATTCCACAAAAGAAAGGTTGGGTCGATTTAGGGGTTAAGGATATATTGCTTAAAATTGTTATAATAATAGAGGCCAAAACAAGACTTTTTGAATACTTTGTAAAACCTAGATAGTTATTAATCAAAGAAATAAAAACCCTTTACTTCTCCGAAATCATTCCAACTGAAAATGTCAGTTTAGTTGTATACATAGAGATGAACGCGTTACGGACATAATTTTGCATTTACTAATCAATACTTGTTGAGTTGTACAATTCATATTTCACTAGCTGTTTTTCAATTTTCACTGAAGTTATATGAATATAATATATATGTTCGTGTTCCTAAATTCATGTCTTTAATGTGTAAAGATGTTTAGTAACTTTTTATCACAGTAGTATTGTCAGTTAAAATATTTTGGTTAATCTTTGGTGATGTATTTTTTCCCCTTAAGTTAAAGGTACATAGAGCAATATGATCTCTTTTTAAAATGCATCATTCAATATACTTTTCTATTGAACCGTCTAAAATATATTATAAGCTTATATAACACATTCACCTTTTAAATAATTTCAATACATCAGTTTTATTTAAAATTAAAGATAATTCTTCTTCTGAACACCCCCCCCCTTTTTTCTTCTTTTTTTTTATATGTTGTATCGAAAAGAAAGGATCTGAATCAGAATTTACATCTATTTTTATCTGTGATCATGTTTCATTGAACGCAGCTGTGTTCCTAGTTGCATGGGGTTGATATAAATGACATGTTAATTGGAAGTTATGCAGTTACTGATAAGTTTCCTTGTCAGTTTTACTGGATAATTTAAGAGTGTTAAGGCCAATTCAGACTGGAGTGTTGTCAATGTGCACAACTTGTGTTTTTAAATTATAAAATTTCAATAGCAAGGTCAACATTCCAAAACTGAATGATTACCTTTGGAAGACAAAAGTTTAGTCGGAAGAATAGCCTGCTACAATATTGTACAGATGCTCGAAAAGCATCTTTAACTGTTGTTTTTGGGAGAGGAGTCGTCAAAATTATAAAAGAGGATGTGTCAAATTCAGAGGCGGATTTAGAGGGGACCAGGGAGCCCCCCGGGTTTCTGGGGGAAGTTTGGTTGATTATATAGGGAATCACTGAAGCATGACCAGAGCGGACCCCCCCCCCCCCTAATCTTAGGCAGTCAGTGTGCCCCCCACGTATAACATTTCTGGATCCGTTAGTTAAATTCCCTATTCTCATACTATATATTTTTCTTATCATGGAACTTAATGCATTAATTCCCAGGGAAAGGCTATAGGGATAGCTTGAATAGGTCTTTCAAGCTTCATTAATATATGAAAAGGGTGGGAAATTTAAAACGGTCAGGGTTACTTCTAATTAAGTGTCTGATGCTAGTAGTATTTATCGTGTTGCGGTTAAAACCACATTAAAATTTTGTAAATGTGTCAGATGTTTCCGGCATTATTTGTAAATTTGCACCCATTTGACATCAAAAATAGACTGTAGGAATTTGCAAGTGTCGATAAGCTTTGTTTTAAAAATGTTTTAAGAGGGAATGGCAATGTAGCGCAAATCAGATCATTATATAGGTGTAGGTCTCCATTTTGGTATATAAATATCTGGAAATATACATAGACATGTATATCATGTTTAAACAAAAATATACATTAGAAAAGGGACAGGTTATAAGCAGATCCGGGTGGGTGGGGTTAGGGGGGGGGGTCGACGGGGTCGCCCCCCCCCCATTTCCTGAAGAAAAGGGTTGATTATATAGGAAATCACTGAAGCATGACTAGAGCGCCCTCCCCTTAAGGTCAGTCCTTGCCCCAAACCCCTAATGAAAAGTTCTGGATCGCCACTGCAGGTATATGGAGTCTTAATGGCTGACATCTACCTCCAAATAAATGAGCAAATTAAATTCAAGATTAAACGGCCTTTTGGGAATAACTTTTTTGAAATGCCTATTTATTTTGATATTTATAAACATCATACAATAATATTTCAATAAAATCTTACTCGCAATAGGGATTCCTTGAAAATAAAGAGAAATTGTCTTTCAAATGACAGCACGCAGAACATGTATCTATATACATGTATGTTACTGTACGGCTTCGTTATCGATCCGTAGCATACCACATCGTCTTGGTTACATGTATATGCATAATTGTGTAAATTATGTTTGCATTTTAACCCGTTTGGGTATTATGGTTTGCAAAAAGATTATCAGCTAATTAAACAACTTATTTGGGTTTTTTGGGCCGCTAATTTGGGCTTAAATCTTATTTAAAAATTACCAACTTGACTGCCAAAAAAAATGTATATATTATAGTCCAGGCATGTTTCATATTAAAGAATTCCCATAATCAAGTTCTTATCAATATTAAAGTCAAACATCGAGTAAGAAAAGAGAAGATAAATGTTTAAGTATCGAGTTAACAAAGTAGGTTCACATTGTCGATCGGACTCAATCAACACTGATCGATGAAGCCACCAGAAGATTGATTTGACTCGTTCAACGAAAATGTTCGGGTGTCTATCTTGCTTGACACTGATTCCAATTTCTATGCGATAACCTTTGAAAGTCAATAAAATTCGAATAGGGATCAAGAAGTAGAATCCATGCACTAGATATTCGTCTGGAAATGTTAGTATATATATATAGAGAGATCAAGAAAGGTCATCATACAAATATTTGAGGTAAACGGACAGAAAGTCACAGGACAAAAGTCACAAGACAGAAAGTGAAAATGTGATAGGACAAACTAAGTCACACTTACAATCAGTCACGCCGTTGCCGAGGAGGCATTAATTTTTAATCTTGTCTGTTCGTACGTATACGTAAAAATGTACTAATCTTATCGGGGCCTTTTATAGCTGACTAGGCGGTATGGGCTTTGCTCATTGTTGAAGGTCGCATGATGACCTAAAGTTGTTAATGTCTGTGTC
This sequence comes from Mytilus galloprovincialis, assembly GCF_965363235.1. Lineage (NCBI taxonomy): Eukaryota > Metazoa > Mollusca > Bivalvia > Mytilida > Mytilidae > Mytilus > Mytilus galloprovincialis. The sequence continues at coordinate 3,553,269 of NC_134850.1, forward strand.
ATTTTAGTCTCTTGTGGACAGTTGTCTCATTGGCAATCATACCATGCACATCCTCTTTTTTATAAATACGTCCGTACGTTCAAAAAGTGTATCCGTTCTTTAACTTTAGTTTGCCTTAACCAAATGTAAGAATCTCACACACAATGCTTATCACCACATAACACATATCAAGTTTGAATTTTGGTCTCAATAATTTTCACCGTTCCAGAGTTATGCCTTTTACAAATATGCAAAATTGTTGAATATTTCGTTTCCTGTCTCTAACTCAAATTTGCCTCAACCAAATGTTATGAAGTTTAAAAATGCTTACTGCCACAAAACTCACATCAGGAACACACTTTTAATGTTCTTGATTTATGAGCCTTTATAACGTCTTATGCAAGCGGGGGGATTATCTGCATATGGCCCATGCACACATTCCCTATTTAGTTTTTTTATTAAGTGTTTTCTTTTTCAAAGAAAACTAATCTGAGAACTAAATTGTGACTATTTTGCCAAGTGACTTTTTGTCCGTGACTTTTTGTCTAGTGACTTTCTGTCCTACATATTTTAATGGTCAGTACTTGATAAGCTTGACTTTTACTTGATAAATAAATATATACGACGCTTGGAGCTCAATGCCATTAATCTGCGTTTTATCTGTTTTCTAGATTTATTCGAACAATACTTCTTTATCACTGGCTGACTACTGCCACCATTAATAAATCCAAACCTGACCTATATTCGACTCTACCAAACTCGATCGCCTTTTGATTCCTATACTTAACCATGCACATGCACGAGTACAAATGATCGCTACAAGACTCTATGAAAGATATCCACATAGATAGGAAGATGTGGTATGAGTGCCAATGAGACAACTCTGCATCCAAGTCACAATTTATAAAAGTAAACCATTATAGGTCAAGGTACGGTCTTCAACACGGGGCCTATGCTCACACCCAACAACAAGATATAAAGGTCGATAAAAAATTACTGGTGTAAAACCATTCAAACGGGAAAAACCAACGGTCCAGGTCTGATCTATATATATATATAAAAAAAAACGATAAACGAGAAACACTCTTTCGATCGAGGTATAATATATATCTGTTATTAGGGGCTGAAGGGTCCTGCCAGTCCATTCCATTATTCAAAATATTCATTTCATTATTTAAAATTGGCTATTTTTCAATGTTCACGCGTAATTCGTTAGTTTTCTCGTTTGAATTGTTTTACAATGTCTTATCGGGGCCTTAAATAGCTGACTATGCGGTATGGGCTTTGCTCATTGTTGAAGGCCGTACGGTGACCTACAGTTGTTAATGTCTGTGTCATTTTGGTCTTTTGTGGATATTTTTCTCATTGGCAATCATACCACATCTTCTTTTTTTTTATATTTCCTCATTTTTACGCATGTTGTTGCATTTAGGTCCTCCGTAAACCCTCTAATAGTCATTGTGAATCAAAATATAGCTATAGTGTCACAGTCAATTTTTTTTTATATTTATTTCACTATTCACCGCTTCGATTTGAATAATGAAACATAAACCATTTTATTATTCATCATTCATTTTTTAATATTGAATAGTGAATAGTAAACTATGAATAATGGACGTACTTCAGCGCGGTTCATATATGATATATGGGTAGGCCCAAATTGAATACTAACTTTTTTGCAATCTTTATAATGTTCATGTCGTGTTTTTGATACTTTTCGTATTTCATCGAGCACCCATAATATTTCATAATTGAAGGATGGCTAAAATATAGAAATAAGAAATATATTGTTTATTTTCAAATACCACAAATATCTGCCAAAGACCAAACGACGGTAAATTAAACAAACAAGTTGATAGACGGCCTTCAACAATGAGCAAAAGCCATAAAATGTAATAAATTGTTAGACAATTCAAACGAAGATCACCAACAGCCTTCGGTATGTTATGATAAAACATGATAAGACAGAAAGCAAAAAATCAGGTCCCTGAAAATTTGATTTTACCCTGAACACAGACTTTAATTTTACATGTTACAGAATCACGTTGTTTTATACTTCGTGCTTAAGAAAATAGACACATGCATGGCCCAGAGGCGGATTTAGAGGGTTTTTTTTTAAGTTGGCAGCCCCCCCCCCCCCCCTCTCCCAATTTTTGGTAAAACAAAAATGGTTGGTCAAACAGGGAATTGCCGAGGCATGATTGCAGCGTACCCCTCTTCGGCAGTCAGTGATCCTCCCCCTTATGAACATTTCTAAATCCGCCACTGCATGCATGGCAAATCAGAAAATAAAGTCAGGAATAAAAGACCAGTTTAAAAATCTTTGTTTTCTACTAACACTGTCTATATTTTAAAAAGAATATTTAAGATAATATCTTATTTGAAAACTATTTACTAGTAGGTTTGTTTGAAATTGGTGAGAGAAAACAATGTTGCAGGGAGAATAAAGATTTTCATTGAACTTTATATTTCACTCTAAGTCATAAGCCCTGATTTTACACATAATTTACAGTTTTATCTCAGCATGTTATCAGTAATCTGTTACATATATAAACTTTGTGGTCACACTTTCTCTATGGTTAACTAATTGTAACCAGATGTATGTTGACTAAGTAAACCTCAATGTTAAACTGTTTTTATTAGAAATTGTTTTGTATAATTGGTATGTCCCTGTCCTTCCACAGGTTTCATTGTATTTTCTGCTCTCTCTGGTCAAAAATATGATGATTTTGAAAAAAAATCTGGGACTATTAGACCCCGTTTACACTGACAAATAAGATCGATCTTATCGAACGCGGCCCTTGTCTTTTTAAGATCGATTCAAATAAAGATCGATTCAGTTTCGTTGCCAGTGTAAACAGGGTCTTATACTATTAGTATAATAGTCCAGATAACATTTATGATAAGAAAAAAATACAAGATTGATAATGAAAAAACGAATATTTATTTTCTATTCCTTGTATTTCTTAATCTAATTTAATTTAATAAAATGTATGGAAAAAAAATCTAGATAAATTTCTCATTAACTTAATGACTTCCTATTTTTTAAAACTATTGTTGAAGTGAATTCAGGAAAAAACAAAGATGTACCATAAACAATTATTCCAGCATCGACAAAGGATCTGATATATATATATATATTTTCGTGCGTAAAAATTAACTCTTAAGTAGGCACGAGGTATGCATTGCCCTGCCTGTCTAGTTTGTTTAAATGATCAAACAAACTTTCAATTCCAAGTGTAATACGTAGCTGTAATTAATAGAAAACAAAAACTAACAGATCTTGGAAAAAGGGGGAGGGCTTAACAAAAATATTGTCCTTGATCTATGGATTCATTTTTTATTTATTTTAAATTTTAGATATTGATTGAACTTAAACATACTTTGGAGTAAAGTAGTTTTGAGATTTTAGCTACCATTTATTTTACTTAAACTGCGGAGTCCTTGGGACTTTTCTGCGTGACAATTTCTTTTTGGCTTACGGTAATTCATCTTCTTGAATATTTTGTTTTCTTGGGAAAAAAGTTCTCCCTTGATGTCTTTAGCAAAGGTTTTAGGTCCAAAGTTGCATTCAATTTCTCCTGATTATAATTTTGATAGACACCCTTGACCCTAAACAAGAAAATCTGGAATAGGTGCAAAATGAAGACTTGCTGACAAGAAACCTGTATTTGAAAGACAATCTACTGTAACATTTTTTGCAAGTGTCTGAACGGTTTATTCAATTTCATTTCATTTTGAATATTTTATAAGTTAGTATAAACCATACGAAGATTTCAATTGAACAATTTGTTTAACTTTAAAAATCATCAGAATTAATTAATCTATAAGTAAATTTGATAATTTCCAAGCTGGAAACGTTACAAGGTTTAAAGAAAATCCATAAAATAGGGTAACAAGAATTCTGATGATTTGTGACCATAACGAATCACCTTCACAATGTTATTCTATGAAACCCTACTATAAGGTTCTATACGGAACTAGATACTAGCTTTTGATCATAAACAAGGTTCTATCCAAGTTTGGCAGAAATCAATGACAGTTTGAGAAGGTTATTATCATTTTTAAACCTTTTACCACAGAATGAATATTTGTGGAGGCCGCAACCAACTACGACGGAATGTAGGATGGCTATGTATCGCTTTTGCGACTAAAGTTGCAGGTTCGACAAAAAGGGAGAAATATTAAAAACAAGAAAAATATCTGAAAAAACTGAAGAAAATAAAACATAGTAAATTAACTAACATGCGATACAAAATTTCAAGAAATTCTATCAAGTAATATGGGAGAATATTACAGCACACACAACTATATAAATCGAGATATAAATGTTGAAAAATAAACTTTGAAGTCCAAAGAGAATTTGAGCAAACTGGATTTTATGACAATATGCACATGACTTTGTTTCATTTTAAGATAACAAATCCATATTTATTTAAGCACAAATGCAGTAACAGCAACACATGATTTTCAAAAACTTGAAAAACATGAACTTGTTTCAGCTACCTGTATTTACCTATCTGGTTAATTAGTATGATTGTTTTGATAAGCATTCCTTTTTGTTGTAATAACTACTTGCACCTTTTTTTTTTTTGGCATTTCTAAAGATATCTTACATATGTCTTCCTATGTAAGTCAATAAAGGCATATTGCCAAATTCCATTTCTACAAAAACTGAGGTAAATATGTCATTTGATATATAACATGGTGTAGCTTTTGGTGTCATTTCAACGTCGCACACGCCCTTGTCAAAATCAATTTTATCAAAAGATAAACGAAAAATATTAATTACACCCCAAATGACTATCCCCCTTTCTCCCCCATAACAGTACAATGTATTTATCAATTTCTTCTTTTCCAGCCTTGCCCATTAATGCTTGACAATATCTGAACCTATGTCATTTTCTTTTTAAAAGTGTGTAATATCAACTTCTGATATCAAACTTTCACATAGAATCGATTCTAAATTGGCTAGATTTGATTTAGTCAGTTCTATACATAGAACAGTATTAAGAACTCTTTATCTGAAATGTAAATAAGTCTTATTAATAATAATATATACATATTGTGAAGCCAAGGTGGTCGAGTGGTATATATAAATATATAAATATATACAACTCGTCTAAACATCAACCTAACAATATTAGATCTGTAACTTTGCGTTCGCAAATTTTTTGTTCTTCCCTCGCCGGGATTCGATTAAAACTGACGAGGAAAGGTAACACACGGCCGCTGAAAGCTTTATTATTGTGGAGCCCAGGTGGTCTTGTGGTCTAGCGGGACGGCTACAGTGCAGGCGATTTGGTGCCACGATATGTCAGTAGCATGGGTTCGAATCCCGGCGAACCCATGCTACTGAGATATCGTGGCACCAAATCGCCTGCACTGTAACCGGCGCGCTAGATCACACGAACACATGGGCTTCATAAAAATGAAGCTTTCGCTGGTCGGGTGTTATACTTTCTTCGCCAGTTTTAATCTAGCATCGTACTACAGTACATGCTATAAAAGGCATGAAGATGTTATTTTTACAGATCAGCTAAATTATCTATATATATAGTGAAGGATCCTACAAATTAATGTAAGATACAGTCACAGAAATAATTATATTTACAAGTACGTCTGAACCAGGGACAATTTTACAACAGATGTATCTATCGGATCACCAGCAGTGATGGTGATACATGACTGTGTACATTCTGTATATACAACTCGTCTAAACATCAACCCAATAACGTAAGATCTGTAAATTTGCTTTCGCAATTGTTTTGTTCTTGTTATATATATATATAGGGCAGAACAAACAAAAAATGCGAGAGTAAATTTACAGATCTAACAGTTCTACCTATAACAGTTTAATACAGTTCTATCTAAAACTGGTTCTGACAGTTCTACTAAGAACAGTTTTTGGGGTAGAACTGTTCTAGGAGAGTTTACAACAGCTCTATGACAGATTATTCTGACAATTCTAACGAGAGATCAGAAGTTATATCCACTGTATGATTCCAAAAGAAGGTCCTGCATTTATTGTTCCCCTTCTTTTTTTTTTAAATCAGGTCGTCATTTTGCACTCTTTTTTTTTAATGACTCAGAGGACATAAGAGAAAAAGGTAAGCACGTGTAACCTGCCCCAAACGTTAGATTGTGTTTACGATAGAAACAAAAAGAAAAAAAAGCTGTTTACTTAATAAAACAGAATAAAAAGGGTGGGTTACGCCAACCTTGATATCCCTTTCCCAGTCTAGGCGTATCAGTGCATGTTCATAGATCTCCGTTGTAGAAAAACATCTTCCTATATCTATTTGAAATACATCCAATTTGGGGTCCTCATTGCGGTCTGCTTTTAAATCATTTCGATTTCTTTCAGAAACAAATAAAATACAGAATTGTGAAAAATATAAAATTCAACTTTTGAAGATGTTCAGTTCAATATAACTACATATGTACAGTCATTTTAAAAATGAATTATCTTAATTTACTTGTCATAGTGTTTCTGAAAAACTAATGCGCGCCAATGTAATTACGCACACGTAAAAAAAACAAGGAGTAATTGTAACAGGATGCTGTTACGAAGTCTCCCAAACAAAGCTCCCATAACTCGCCATTCTTATGGTACCATCCATTTACAAGTATTCAAACAGGAGGGGGTGGTGGTGAACAGCAGGGACTTTACCTACATTTCATTAGATTTGTTTTATCGTCCCATACAAGAATATATATGGTTTAGGGGTGGGGATCTCAATCATTTAAAAGTTGTGGGGTGGGGGTGACCCCATGGACTCTCCCTATATTTCATTTGATGTGCTTTATTCTTCCATTCAAGAATATATATGGTTTAGGGGTGGGGATCTTGACCGTTTACAAGTTTTCTATCAAGATGGGGGTGGGGTGACTCTCTAGGGACTTCCCTTTTATTTCATTTCATTTGTTTTATTGACCCCTACAATAATATAGATGGTTAAGGGATGGGGATCTGGACTGTTTACAAGATAATAGCACATTCTCAAATTGAACAGGGTGGGGATGACCCCAGGTACTTCCCTTTAATTTCATTTGATTTGTTTTATCCTCAAATTCAAGAATGTATATGGTTTAGGGGTGGGGATCTGGACCGTTTACAAGTTCTCAAACAAGAGGGGGTGGGGTGACTCCCTATGGACTTCTCTTTTATTTCATTGCATTTGTTTTATTGTCCCCTACAATAATATAGATGGTTAAGGGATGGGGATCTGGGCCGTTTACTAGTTAATAGCACGTTCTCAAATTGAATGGGTTGGGGGTGACCCCCCATGACATTCCCATTAGTTTTATTTCATTTGTTTTATTGTCCCATTCAAGAATATATATGGTTTAGGGATGGGGATCTGAATGGTTTACAAAATAATAGCATATTCTCAAATTGAAAGGGGTGGGGGTGACCCCATGGACTTCCCTTTTCTTACATTTGATTTGTTTTATTGTCCTCTACAAGAATATATATGGTTTAGGGGTGGGGATCTGGACCGTTTAAAAGATAATAGCACATTCTCAAATTGAATGGGGTGGGAGTGACCCCCGGGACTTCCTATTAGTTTCATTTGATTTGTTTTATTGTCCCATTCAAGAATATATATGGTTTAGGGGTGGGTATCTGGGTCGTTTACAAGATAATAGCATATTCTCAAATTGAAGGGGGTGGGGATGACCCCCATGGGACTTGCCCTATGTTTTATGCAATTTATTTTATTGTCCTTTGAGCATTTCTGACGACTGCATGTGTCTATCACTTATAGTTTTCAAGTAATTTTCTTTTGAAAATTTTAGAAAATAAAATCCCATAGGATTCTATTGTAAACCCCTCCCTTCTTTCTGCCCCCCCCCCCAAAATACCCCTAAATAGACCCCAATGCACAAACGAACAATAAATTGCTCATCTAGACATATAAGTCTAACATTCTATGAAACCCTAAGTTAATCTGACAAGCGATTTGTAGAAACGCTGCGGACAAGTTCATTTTTAAAGTGGCGGAAGAAGAGGAAGAAGGAGAAGAAGAAGATGAAGAAGAAGAAGAATAAAAATAATAACAACTGAGCAAAAACAATAAGTCTCCAAACTTTGTTTGGGAGACTTAATAATCACAAAATGCGCGCAAATGAAATGCGTCCGCATAACTTTCACTTACGGAAAAGCGATTTATGTTGTACAAACGGGTATCATTTTTTGCGAAAGAGTCGTTAGCAAAATACGACGACTGGGAAAAAAAATCCCGTTTACTTCGTGAATATTGTGAAATTTGCGCTAAAACAGCTTTTACTTTTTTTAGTGTGCCCTTTTATACTAATATGCGGCACATTTGGTTATTTTTTTTTAAAGAATTATCCACCCATCTGTAAAACTGTGTTGAATATATTAAAAAGAAAGACAAATTTTAAAATGTATAATCTTAAATCTTTACGCTTTCCGATGTAATGGAAGATAACTTATTTTTAAAATAAATATTTTCCTCTGAAACAGATATGATTGTTGACAAAAAGAGTTACATCCCATCATAAATATTATCAAAAAAGTAATACGATAATTAAAAAATATCTGACAAAGTGCACTGTATAGAAGTAAATTTCGTATATATATGATTATTATAAATATCAAATGAAAGAAAAATGTCAAAATGTCAAAATATATTTAGTTTATAATAAGGGGGATAATCAAAACTGCTTGTTTCTAAAAATATATTCTATTTGTGTTGTTGATATGTACATATGTACTTCGATAAATACATGTTGTTTAAACTATTCATAACTGAATTATTCCTTATAAAAGACGATAAAAATCAATCAATGAAATTTAGCCATTATCCAAGCTCTTGTTATTTGTTGTGTTTTGTATTTTCTGTTACTGGGATAAAAGATAAACAGAACGTCCATGGCAATCTGACGAAGACCTTTACTTACTTGAAAATCTCTAAAGGTTTGGGGGATTTTCAAGATTTAAATATTGATTTACGTAAGTTGTAAATATTTTTTCAACGAAAGTTTCTTTTTTCTTCTTCTTCCTTTTGAACAATTATAATAAGCCCGATCGTAAAGTCGTCTTGTTTTCTTAATAACGTTTTCGCTCCATTTTATTTTGTACAACATGTATTCATATGACAGTAGTGAAGCCTTGTTGACCCATAAGAAGAAGAGTTACTTCATCATTGAAATTAAACAAGAAACATAATATAAAAAAGAAGATGTGGTATGATTGCCAATGAGACAACTATCCATAAAAGACCAAAATGACACAGACATTAACAACTATAGGTCACCGTTCGGCCTTCAGCAATGAGCAAAGCCCATACCGCATAGTCAGCTATAAATGGCCCCGATAAAACAATGTAAAACACGTTACCAAAACTGGCATTAAATTTCAAATTTACCGAAAAAAAATTGATCCGTATAAACTTGTTATTTAATCTAAATTAAATTTCAGTTAAATCATCTGATATTAGTAGTTTCGATAAAAAATAAACATATACCAAAACTGGCATTAAATTTCAAATTTACCGAACAAAAATTGATCAGTATAAACTTGTTATTTAATCTAAATTAAATTTCAGTTAAATCGTCTGATATTAGTAGTTTTGATAAAAAATAAACGTATATTTAAACGAAAAATTTAACGGTGATAAACTAGATTTAAACCTTTTAAATAACAAATTTAAACTGCTATTATTTTTCAAATAAATAACAAGTTTAATAACCCATAAATCGGAATTAAACTTAAGAAAATAAGAAATTTAAAAAAATTATTAAACTTTCATAAACTACTAAAATAATTCTTCATAAATCAGACGTGAAATTCAAAACTAGAAATTTAATTTATGAATAAAGTTTGTAAACGTATCATTTCATGCAGTGTACGTAGTGATATACAAATTCATGTTCTGCGTAACTGTATGTTTCATGCCTTTGATAAAACCCCATTAAAATATCTAGAGATAAAAGGTAAATTAATGACGATAGAAAAAGATACTTTTTCACCATTACGATTTTTGTCTAGTCTTGTTATTCCAAATGCACGTTTCCTTAAACTGTCAAATACTTTGCCAGCATTGCACGTGTTTGAAAATCGACAAATGGACGAACTAAATTTAAACATAATTTTAGAGTACATGGTGAATTCATTATAACAACTGATTTATTTACATATATCGGTAATATTTGTGTAAAGAAGTTATCTTTGACCTTCAATGGCATAAGAATGATCAATGCCGACGCTGTTCAGAAGATGAAATACAAACATTGTTTGGAGAGTTTAAACTTAAGTAACAATGACTTTGATTTTCACCAGCTTTTAACAATATGGTTTTTCAATTTGTTTACACATCTGAGGAGGTTGGACATGTCGGATAACAACAATCAATTTAGTCAAAATAAAGTTAAGATAGATGGAATAAAACATACACGTGATAATACTGATCTATTTGATAACAAATCCTTTAACATTGTTCCCTCATATTATCCTCAAGATATTGTATTATGGTTTCCGTCGACACTTGAAATCCTGAATATATCTTGTATCAAAATAGTAGGAAACCCAATCAACAGCCTTACATTGAAGGGAATCAAAGACCTGCAAATAATTGATTTAGCATACTCTTCATTGTTTGACTGCAATTACACAGTTAATGGACTTCAGAACGTGAAAATACTTAATATTTCACATTTCAGATGCGTACATTTAAATCACAACCTTCTTCAATCTGCCGTCAATTTGGAACAGTTGATAATGGAAAGCTCTTTACTAAGTATCGGCCTTAAATATGATCACCACAGTAAATTTCTCCTTGGACTCAATTGTTTGCAGTATATAGACTTTTCAAGAAATGCATTTACAAACCGATTCAGAATTTCAACATTTAAAAGTCAATTAAACAGTTTGCAATCTTTGATGCTTGAAGGAAATTTATTCACAAGCATTCCATTATGTGTGGAGGACTTTACAAGACTAAGTTTTCTTAATATCAGAAACAACAAGATAGCCTACTTGACAACTAAAGAAATTGACGCCATTGAAGTGCTATTCATAAAATCAAATAGAACAATGACAGTCTTATTAGAGGGCAACCCTCTTGTGTGTACTTGTGCTTCGTTAGATTTTGTAGAATGGTTATTTACTACACAAGTGAAACTTGCCAGCAATGGTAGTTATTTGTGTTTCGAAAAAGATGGAAATTTTACAACAACCAATTTCGTTTACAATCACTTGCGAATTATGAGAATAAGATGTATTACTACAGTATGGTTAATTTTTCTGCAACTTTATTTGGTGTGCTTCTTTTATTTATTCTAGTTGGGTATCGTTACAAAATGCACCTACAATACTTTTGTTTATTTATCGGAATGGCCAATCCTCTTTTCCGGAAGTCAAAAGAAAAAGGACTGGAATATGATGCATATGTAGCTTATTGCGATGGCGACTATAAATGGGTATATCGACCTTTGCGCTTATTTCTCAAAGAGAGACGAAATTATAAAGTGATGTTGTTAGATAGAGGTGATGCCCTTGTTGGAGAACATAGACTTTTTGCTTTAAACAATTCAACTCCAAAATGCAAAAAGATAATCTTAGTGATTTCAAAAGAGTTTGTTAACAATGACTGGGCATACTATGAAGCAACTGTTGGAATTGAACATTTCCTGGGTTTACAAGCAAGACTAATTGTTATAAACCTGGAAAATATAACCAAAACAGAAATACCGCAATGTGTTCTTCAAATGATATCATTGGACGCCAACGATCACATTCGTAAAACAGACACATTAAATGAAAATAACATTTTCTGGAAATGTCTAGATCAAGCCATGCAACGTTAATGAAAACAGGATTGTTATTTTTTTTTATTCTAAACTATGCTTGAAATGACATCTTTTGGTCAAAATACGTAAATTTCAATATTTTATAAGATGACATTACATGTGACTTTCTGTACAAATGAATGGACACATTTAACATGTTTATTAAAATTAACACCTAAGTAACAATTGTGAAATCCTTGAATAAACTGACTATTTATGCAAAGACGAATTCATTAATCTTATCTCATGTCTTTCTTTTTGGAATTTGGTGTTTATAATGCAGGTAACTCCAGAAGAGTGCTTCAGACGCATTCAATTTTTAAAGTTCTACTTTCATTTATACAAATTGTAGATTACTAGTTACAACTGGTTGTATTTTTCAAACAAAAATGGTTGATTGTATGCATATTTGTGTATGATACAAAACATATCTGTTTATTTAAAGATTTAATAGTTTAACTTTTTAAAAGAACGTAGCTATATTGCATTAAACACAAGGTCAGGAAATTATGTGAAGTAGAACGATGTTCTTTGTTTTTCTTCCCATTTAGATAAATATCACTTCCTTAAAAAGCCTATATCAATATTCAGATCAATATCTAAGTTGTTGAACATTACCTTATATATCATGTAAACAAGTATGAACTATTTGAAGAATAGGTTAAAATAAATGACACAATTCTAATACACGCATAAAAGGAAATCCTTCCGTTATAAGAGCTTCTATTTTTATCATTTCTGTATTACAAAAATGTATCTGAAATGTCTTACTTTAACAGTATAATTGTTTTTGTGCAGTGCGATAGATACAAAATCTCGAAAGTACGACTCGAATATCATTTTGTTTATTTGAACCAATATTCTTCCATTGCCAAAGGTTTTTATTTCATTCTTATAGATACAGACTCAAATTATATCAAATGAAGAATAAAAAAAAAACTGACAATCTTTTGTAGAACACCACAAACACAGTCTTTCTGTTCATATAGCATGTATAGGCCCTCCAAATTCTTCTGACTCGCTTGTTGAAAATTGTTGGAAACCTTAACAAAAAGTTTCGTCATTCAAAATTTACTCAATTATTGGTGCATTTAAACTGAGTCAACCACTTAAGATTTTAAGTGTCCTCGGTTGCACTCAATCTCACAGACTCAAAACAAATTATTCAAGATTCGAAGAGGAAAAATCATAAAAAAATTCTCCAAGTTTACAAAATGTACATGACCTGGTATCTTTCAATTTGATTTTGAACAAAAAGATATTAGTTGCTATAATCCTACATGTATGCAAAAATTTATATTGAAAGGTTCTTAAATAAGCATCTCTACAAGACTTTTTTGTTATCATGAAATATTCTAACCATTCTGTAGTATCAATAAGTACAGTTCTTCCCATTTCAAAATTTTGATTGTTGGTAGTTGATAACTTCATCTACTCAGTTTTCATTTACAAATTTGACTTTCACATTACATCTATTTTTTTTTAAAAGAAAGTATCACCAGTGTTAGAATTATTTAAATCTTGATTTAGACAGTTTTCTTAAAGGCATTTTTTCATGGATATCAGACCATAATATTTAATAAAATTGTTGATTTGTACTTTTTCTTGAAATTGCTCAAATTTATAAAAAAAAATCATATTTTCACGATTAATTAGATCATTTACTGACTGCACAGACCCCTTTGCACATTGAATGTAATATGAGAAATCATCCAAAGAAGAAAAGTTCAAAATATCTAAGAATAAATTGTCACTGACAGAAATCTCAGTAACACGAAGCCTTGGCTCACACCAAACCACAAGCTAAAAAGAGATCCCAAAAGTTACTAGATAAGTGTTAAACTATTCCAACGGGAAAACCAACAGTCTAATCTATTAAAAAAACAAGAAACGAGAAACACTTATGAACCATGTCAACAAACGACAACTACAACATCAGACTCATGGCAGGAAAATGTAAACCAACTTAGCAAAAGTTAAAGTTATAGTTCAAGTTATATCCAAATTAATTGTACCTTAAACAGGGAACAAAGAACATTGCTTGTGTATTCAACGAACGATCCATTTGGGAAATAGTTATCAAGTGGAAAATTTCACGAATAACCAATAACGTTTAAACAGTAGGACAACACAACTACACTCAAGTATTTCACAAACGTAACCATGTATATATAATGTGTTAATGTATTGCCATCTGTAACTGTATAGGGTAGCTTAATATTGGAACATTAAAAAAAGATAGATAGTCATTTTATATATTTTATAGAAAAACGAAAATTATGTGTATTTCATTTCTTGGTGAAAACTGTCTCATTGATGTATACTCCTTATTATACAATTTCTCAATTTTGTATTAGTATCAAGCAAACTGATTTCATTATTTTCTACATATACATGTTTTATACATCACAGTAACATAATTCGGGTCTTGGCCTTTAATGGTTTACTTTATACAAAAAACAAAAACTGAAAACAACATGTTTAATTATTTAATGAGTCCTAAGCGCATTTCTAGATGTACTTTTATCAGTGACGTTCAGATCCAAATATTTGAAAGCCGATGATGTATAAATAACAAAACAGTTGAAGAAGTATATAACTAAAAATACCTAAATAAAGCCTAATCCATCCAAGGTAAACTTTGCCGGAGAGAGTTGAAACCTTAGTTTCTTTATTATTTCAAAATTTATCAACGGACAATTTTAGAAAGGTTTGTTATAATCATGTCAGTACCGTACGTACTGACTACTGTGCTGATGTTACCCTCGGGGACTGATTGTCCACCAGCAGAGGTATCGACCCAGTGCTGTAATTTTTTTTTAAACAACACGTTTAATAATTTAGTGCGTCCGAGTCGCTTTTCTGGGTTCATCTTCAATTGTGAACTGGATAAAGAGTAGTTTCATTAGCACTCATACCACATTTTCTTATCTGTGTCTTTTATAGAAATAAAGTACATAACCGATCTCTTTAAAATCTGTTCAATTTTGTATTTAAGATATTAATTTCAAATATTAGTGAACACTTTAGTAGCAATTCACTTTCTTCTTATAGCATCTCTGTTGTTACTTTTGTATACTCTTTTAACTAAAGATAAGAGCAATGCAAGTATATACGAGCATCTTTGGTTACTTATATGCATTTCATTTGGTCTCTAGTGGTCCTCAGTGGTTTTAATGGCAATCATACTTCCCTTTGTTTAATTGTTAGTGCATATAATTTTTAAAGATGCGGCTCATTCATCGCCAACAAGTAAGTTCTTCTATAATAATCATGTTTATCATGTGTATTGAACTAAGGCCATGCTAAAACTATTTATTTATACTCGATGTATTGAGTTCCATAAATTGGAGTACGCGAAACGTTATTTCAATACTTTTTTTTTTCGGAATGAAAATTAATCAATTCACAAGGCATGTGATTAATAATATGTAGCTTGGTTTTGTGTGTATTTTAGTCTAGGCGCCACCTAAATAACTATCGAGATGACTAATAAAACAACCGACGGTCACATAACACGATATAAACATAAATTTTACTAGATATATGGACCTAATGCAAATAGATATTTCTATGTCATTGTTGTTTCAATTTTGAGGTTAAAAGGATGTACATTTTCGATTTTACCTGCAGTATTAGAACGGTTTTTAGTTGATCGAATCAGACACATCAATTTATTTACCTCTTCTTCACTCTCAATGAATGTTGGCATTCTTTTCCTTTATATATCATAACAATCATTAGTCATGTATAATCCATCTCTAGCTAAAGGGTTAAATTGAAGTTCAATTGGATACGAATTCAATGAGGTCTTATTATTCTCTTGCAAGTGAATAATTCATCATCGATGTTTTTCGAGCTTACTTTGACAAAATATAAGCATTCTGACTGCTAATAGCAAATTGTATTTATTTCAGTTTAATAAATGATTGAACAAAAGTTTGTATGTATCTCGTAGCTTGTGTTCCCAGAACAATGCACTATCATTTTATATATATACGTATAAAAACAGTAATGGCTATTTAAAAATATCACTTTAGATTTTCCAAATGATATTTGGTGGAAGTGTTAAGTATGTTATCTTGAATCTAATAAGAGGACACAAGCAGTTATATTTTTAAATAAAAGAAATTTTACTTTTTCAAACCTTTATTTCAATTTGTTCGAATTCTTTTACCTGTTAAAATAGGTAATTTTATACAATATAGATTTAGGTATAAGGAAGTGGTATTTAAAATGATAGAAAAACTTTACTATTGCATGCAACGTTGTCACATCTTGTTAGAAAATTTAATTTTCATTGAACAAAATACACATGGTTTGTATGCGTCACGGTACAAGGAACTTATATCAAACAAATATTGTACAAAATAATTTCACATTTTTCAATGACAGTCACGTGATCTTTGTTTATTGTTTTCGTTGGGTACTTCAATATTGGTGATTGATGCGCTGAGTTTTGGTACTTCCTCTCTTCCTTTTTCGTTAGTTACTTGGATGTTGGTGATTGATGCGTTGAATTTTGGTACTTCCTCTTTTCCTTTTTCGTTAGGTACTTGGATGTTGGTGATTGATGCGTTGAATTTTGGTACTTCCTCTTTTCCTTTTTCGTTAGGTACTTGGATGTTGGTGATTGATACGTTGAATATTGGTACTTCCTCTTTCCTTTTTCGTGTGAAAGCTTTGATAAACACAGTTATCGTTCCAAATAGATGTAAAATTTTATCTCTACATGATTTAAAAAATATTCGACAATTATTTTTCTTAGGGGTTAGTGTTCACCATTTAACAAAAAATATGATAAATGTAATATATTGATGTCTTTCTCTTTTTTTTATACTAATACAAAGCCCACTAATTTATATATCTCAGCATATATATAAATTCAAAAAGTATGAATTCAAAAATTATTTAATATCGTAATTTGATCATCTATCATTTATAAATGACAAAGTTGTCTTCACTAACGTTTCATGGCTAGATCCAAAGTTTTCCAGAAAATGTTATTTTCATTTAATGTGTCTGTTTTACGAATGTGGTCATTGGCGTCCAGTGACACCATTTGCATTACACATTGCGGTATTTCTGATTTGGTAATACTCTCCAAGCTTATAACAATTATTTTTGCTTGTAACCCAATAAAATGCTCAATTCCAACAGTAGCTTCATAGCTCGCCCATTCATTGTTCAAAAACTCATTTGAAATAATTAAGATCATCTTTTTACATTTTGAAATGGAATTACTTATGGCAAGTCTATTTTGACCAGGCCGTACATCCCCATCTCCTCTGTCTGACAAAAGAAGTTTATAATTGCGTCTCTCTTCTATAAATGAACGCAGCGGTCCATACACCCATTTATAGTCGCCTTCGCAATAAGCTATATAGGCATCATATTCAAGTGTTTCTTCTTTTGACTTCTGGAAAAGTGGATTGGCCATTCCGATAAATAAACAAAAGTATTGTAGGTGCAATTTGTAGCGATATCCAAGAAGAATAAATAATAGAAGTACACCGAATAAAGTTGCAGAAAAAATTAACCATACTGTCGTAATGCATCTTATTCTCATAATTTGCAATTGATTGTAGACAACATTTGTTGTAATATTTCCATCGCTTCCGACACACGAATAACTACCATTGCTGTCAAGTTTCACTTTGGTAGTAAATAACCAGTCTACAAAATCTAATGAAGCACAAGTACAAACAAGAGGGTTGCCCTCTAATAAGACTGTCATTGTTCTCTTTGATTTTTCAAATAGCACTTCAATCGCGTGAGTTTCTTTAGTTGTTAAATACGCTATTTTGTAGTTTCTGATGTTAAGGAAACTAAGAATGTTCAAGTCTTCTAGATTTAATGGAATACTTGTGAAAAAATTTCCTTCAAGTATCAAACATTGTAAACTGTCTAATTGACTTTTAAATGTCGAAGTTCTGAATTGGTCTTCGAATGCATTTCTTGAAAAGTCTATATACTGCAAATGTTTCAGTCCGTCAAGGAATTTACCTTGGTGATCCTCTTTAAGACCAACACTTAGTGAAGAACTTTGCATTATTAACTGTTCCAAATTGACGGCAGATTTCAGAAGGTTGGGTTTTAAAAGTCCGCATTTGAAATGTGAAACATTAAGTATTACCACGTTCTGCAGTCCATTAAATGTGTAGTTGCAGTCCGCAAGTGATGTGTATGTAAAATCAATGATTTTCAATCGTGTGATACCCTTGAATGTTATACTGTTGATCATGCCAAAATCATGGCCAATTATAAAGGAGGCGTTTAAGAATTCGAGAGAAGAAGGAAGTCTTATTGAGTAATCTTTTATCAGTTTTAAGACCATGGTCTCTCGTTCGTCTAGAACTATCACTCTTTTGTTTTTGAACATTTTGTATAAAGTTACCACTAATTAAAGACATGTCTATTCTCTTGATATTGATAAAGAAATTGAAATATAAAAAGATATATTCCTGGTGAAAATCAAATTTATTCTTACTTAAGTCATAACTGAAGATATGTCTATTCTCTGAATATTGATAAAGAAATTGAAATAAAGAAAGATATATTCCTGGTGAAAATCTAATTTATTCTTACTTAAGTCTAAAGTCTCAAGACAGTTTCTGTATTTCATTTTCTGGAAGGCGGATGCATCTATAAGCCGGATATCGTTGTCTCTTAAAGATAATCTTTTTACGCATATGTTACCGATATATGCAAATAGATCAGCAGAAATAACGTATTCGCCGTAACTTTTGAGATTTTCGCTCAAATCCAATTCATCCATCTGTCGATTTTCAAACACAAGTAAAGCTTGTAAAGTATTTGATAGTTTCGAGAATCTTTGACCTAGCGTACTAAGACTAGAAAGTACTTCTAACGGTGCAAAAGTATCGATTTCTATTTCCCGTATACCGCCATTGATACATAAATACTTTAATGGCGTCCTTTTAAATGAATCAAATGTATAGTTATGTATAACAAAACCTTCATAATCGCAATGGAAATAATGAAGATTTTTCATGACAGAAAATATCTCCGCGAATGATCCATTTGACGTTCCACCATAAGTAAACACCTTTGTTAAATTTAAAACATCCGACCACGCCTCTCTTGGATACGTTGACAACAAGTCATGTGATATATGAAGTACTTGTAGGTCATCTAGTGGTGGAAATATATTTCCTTGAAACGTTTTCATTGGATTATCGAATAAATTGAGTTCGGTTAAAAGTGTCAATTTTTCAAAAGCTGATTTATCTATTGCACTTAAGTTACAGCTGCTTATATCCAGATATCTCAGATGTGTATATCTAGTAAATATTTTCTTACCTAGACTATTAAGGTTAATTTTCATCAGAAGTAAATCTGTTGTGTTTGATGGACATTCTGCCGGTATGAATGTTACATTCCTTGAACTGCAGTCACATCGTAATTCTTTCACACGTATTGTAATATCACAATGTCTTGAATAAACAAATGAAAGAATACAGTTAACACAAATAAAGAATAAACGTTGTAGTATCACCATTTTTCAAATCAATTGTAAATCTTTTACTTTTAATATCCTTATTTTTGAGTACATAACCACAAAATTTAGTAATATTCTCCTTTCATTAAACATTTAAATATCTAAATACATAATTATATAGTTTTCAAAAACGGAGCCACTCAAGCATTAATCAAAATAATTAAATATATATACAACGGTAAATTTCATATCTACAGTTTATTGTTGATATGTTACCAAGGTGATAATTGTTTGACGGAAGGTAACCATGAAGTGAGGGCAATTACATGAAATAGAAACCGACTGCCTGATACATCTCCATTTAATCGTCGGTCCATTTAACAAGCTTAAAAGAAATTAATATATCATAAAACGGATTTTAATCAAATCACGTGACGATTTTTAAAGATTCACTCAGACGGTTCAAAATTCCTTTACTTGAAACAATTATTCTTATCATAACGTCGGTTTCTTTAACATGTCTAAAAGTAATTATTTTATCATGAAACGGGTTTCGAAGATGAACTCCCACAGTGCAACACCCCATTACCTGACACAATTATTTTTATTAAAACGTCGGTTCCTTTAACATGTTTAAAATTAATCTAACAGACCAAGAAACGGATTTTCAAAAACTTCCGTGGTGCATATTATTGGAGACTAAATCCACTCCGATTTTTTTTTTTTTTTTTTGGTAGTATTTCACTTAAATAGCAAGAAATTTTAACACATGAGATTACTCACAAGGTCAAAGGTGCATGTTCAGCAGGGACAGTCAAACTCATAAATTTAAAACAAACTGACAACGCCAAGGCTAAAAATGAAAAAGACAAACAGACAAACAATAGTACACATGACACAATATAGAAAACTAAAGAATAAACAACACGAACCCCACCAAAAACTAGGGGTGATCTCAAGTGCTTCGGAAAAGTAAGCAGATCCTGCTCCACATATGGCACCCGTCGTGTTGTTCATGTAATAGTCTAATTCGGATTTGTAACCTGCTGAAACATCGCATTAAACAAGGTATAAGATTATCAGTCATCCATAGAGCTAGTGGTAGTTCTTCAGATATCCAGAAAATAATTGTTTTCAGGAAAAAAGAGCATAGTAAATCATAACATTCAGAGAAATTTTCTATAACATCTTTTAATTTTTTTTAAGAGAAAATAAAAGAGTAATTGAGAAGGGGCCCGCTCCAGTCATATTTCAGTGATTCCCTATTTAAGAGGGTCTGGATTTGAGGGGGGGGGGGCTGTTATCTGTAAACATTTAATTTTCAATCCTTTTTTTTCTCTAATTTTCAAAAATTTAAGGCCTTTTTTCTCTAATCTTCAAAAAATTAGACCACTCATATCTAATCTATATTTTTTAAGGGCATTATTTTTTAATCATTTAACCCAATCAAAACCCTCATATAAGCAACCAATTTTTTTCCCAAAAAGGGGGAGGTCCCCCCTTAATCCGCCTCTATGGCCCTTATTATGAAAGATTCTGACATGCGATGTAGAAACCTAGTTCACAATTTCTCTTCCGTTTGTTCCAGTGGACATTCCTGATCAACAAAAGTTGGATTCAAGGAATAACAACAGAAATTAACTTACAATGATTATATCACTGCATAATCCGTATTCTTATAAAACGTTTAAATTGATATTTGAAAATCATTTCTAATAAGTTGGAACTGTATACAATCCTTTTGGAACGAGTATAACGACTGAAATGAGGTAATAAACAAATCAAGAATAGATCACATTTACTATTTTCGGTTTTAAAAAGAGACGAAAACGGGAAGTGACACGTGGTTGATAAAATCGAAACGAGTCCGGATTTATCAGGAAATTATCATTGTTCGGTTTAAGTTCTTTCAGTAAGAGATATATCTCTGTATCTCTCGTTTAATTGATTTTAAATGATTTCGTATTTTACAATTTTAATCAGGGTCTATAAATAGTCATAAATACTTTCACGCATGCGTAGCACTCAGTACAGGAAGTACCTGTTTAACTTGTGAAGACTTTTCTTAAAACGTTTGAATAAATTTCTATATTTTAAATAGAAATTGTCGAAAGTTTTTGATGGCAATTTATATCAATTATGACGCAAAAGCATTCGAATGAAGAATCTACGACAAACGAACTTCAAATTGTGATCGTTTGAGAAATATTGAAATTCAAATGCGAACTGTCCCGGGTAACAATTTCGATCAAATGACGAAAGATATAGTATACTCCTGGTTGTTGAAATTCCAACTGACTGATTTTTCTGGAATAATAATTATGATGGTCAATTATGAGGTTTATTAATAATTAACGGATTAGTGATCCATCTGATAGCGATAACCGGATTGGTTGTAACCACAACTTGTAACACATGTTGAAGATGTTAATTACCTGTGGTCAGGGTCGAATTTAAGCTTTTTTGTGTACTGGCCAGCCGGACCAGTGGACAGACAACTCTACTGGTCCGGCTCTAAATCTACTGGTCCTGCAAAAATGACATTACTTTGACAAACACTAATATAAATGACAGATGTTTAATTTTATTTTGATGCTTTCGTTTACTTAAGTTAGACAAAGGAATAGTCTTTATTCTGATTTTGATAAAGGCTTTCAAATTGGTAATCTCAATGATTTTCTTTATCAAAATCAGGATCAAGGACAGAAAAAATATCAACATTTAAAGTTTGAATAATTTTCCCTGCCTTGGATTCCTCGGGTGCCTTCCTGTCTTTTATTGCCGTAGATTTTTTGTGCTGTTCTGATTGCTCATGAGCAAGTACATAATCCAATCTGAAATGTGACGATCCAGTTACGAAAATACATTTCCTATCTAGGTCTGTCACTGCAATTTTTTCACATATTGTACAGTTCATTAAATTCCTATCTACTATATAATGCAACCATTCACGATCTTTTTCCCATGATTTTTGGTATTTGCGTTTCCTTTGTCACTTTCCTATACTTTATTTCGATCTTCCTTTTGATTTTCAGTTATTTTAATTTTTTTGTCCGGCGGTTTAACTCCTTCCAAAAATTTTCACATTTTATATTGTTGTAAAGGACGCTCACCCGAGATATTAATTAACTTGATCAATTCTAATACCCCCCAGTACCGTGTAATTGATTTCACAGGTAAATTGTTTTGTAAACAAACGGAGATTGCGATGCAATCAGTGATTTTTATCGACAAATTTCTACTGGTCCGACGCATATTTTACTAGTCCCGGACTACCGGACTAGCGCTAATTTCGACCCCTGCATGTGGTCATAAACTTGTCAAAAACATGAAGACAGGTAAATTTATTGTTTTTTAATGCGAAATTATTTTTAAACTTTTAAAATTTTAATGATGACATTTATTTTGAAACACTTACGTCAATCCGAATACCCTTTCGTAAATTGCGAAAGTGACGAGGTCTAGCATTCGGTGCAAAAAGTACCCTGTGTTTTATAATACTTTGTTTGACATTATGACTTGGCCATGAGTTATTTGATCGTGTTATCCAATATATTGAAGGAAATATCTACGTTTTACAATGCAGAGAGCAGGCAAATCAAAACGTCTTTTGTCGTCAGTTATACACGGTCTATGAATTGTCATGGTCATATCATTTACAAACAAGAATATTTTTTTTTGTATATAATGCATTCGAACAATAGTGTTTATCATTATCGTCTTCACATCATTATAAAAGTCTCTTTGTGGCAGAATTGTCAATTCATCCGAGGATATTTCCAAACAAGGTCTATGAATTGTCATGCGCATATCATTTCCAAACAAGAATATATTTTTTTTATAAAATGCACTCGAAAATTATGTGTTCATCTTCACAATATTACAAAAGTCTCATTGCGGCAGAATTGTTCGATTCATCCGGGTAGATTTCCAAAGACTGTAAGAAAGCTTTTCGTGCGGATTCCTTGTCGCCAAATAATTGTAAAGCAATTCCCAATAAAGTGTAGGCCTCCGCTGTACTCCTCACATCTGCCATCAAATATCTTTCTCCTATAACAATTTTTAAATCTTGAATAGAATCCTGACAATGTCTAACATCATTGAGGTGATAATGACAAAGAACACTAAGGAAATAAGCATACGCTGTGGATGGAATATAATATATGTTATCAAATCCCTCCATTGAAAGTTCTTCTGGTGTTAATGTTGAATTCTCTATTAATTGTATAAGATCTACGAATAGTATTTTCAGAAGACAAGCCACACTCGTCTTGTTGAATGACAGCAGTCTAAGTGACTGGTAATGGATGCGTGACAGAGTCAATCCCCAAAACAGTTTATCGGAAGAACATTTCGATATAGAATACCTAATGATGTGTAAAGCTTTCCGGTATTGCTTTGTTTTGTAAAACAATGAAGCTATCATAAGCCATCCAGAAACAGCGTCATGATAGATATTTGTTAGCAGAGTACTTAAACATGATTTGTACTGTTTGTATTGGTATTTATTGTTGATAATTGCACCATCAAGGGGTAAACGCTGAGCTAGAAATTTACACCTCTGTGATATGTAGTATGCATATAATTGCTTTTGTGAAAAATGGTGACACCATATGTTGTGTAATAATCCTGTGTTGAATAAATTTAACTCAAAAAAAATGTCTACGAAACCATTTGCAGAATGCAAAATTCTGGATTGCACTATTTTCTTAACGTCATTTACATATAATGTAAAGGGTTCAATTGGAAAATTCCACATCGATACAGCAAAGTTAGATATTTGATCTGAAAAAAATATGCATCGCCAACCATAGCTGTGTAACGTGTTTAATTTGTTTAAAAGTACATCACGAGCACGGCCCTCTATTTTGTTCTCGAACATGTTGTTGTCTGGAATGAAGTAATGTGAACAAACCGAATGCTCGACACAATAGACTAACCTGCTGAAACATCGCATAAAACAAGTTATAATATTATCAGGCTTCCATACACATGATGGTAGTTCTTCAGATATCCAGAAAATAACTGTTTTAAGGAAATATGAACAGAGTAAATCTTTACATTCAGAATCATTTGCTATTACATCTTTCAAAATTATTTTTAAGAGAGCATAGGACATTAATTGGGTGTGAGTAAATGTATTAATTAGAAGTCTTTCAGCCACTGAAAAAGATACTCGCCATTCAAGATCTTCTTTTGGTGATCCGTGAACTCCGATCGGTACAAAAAGTACCCCGTGTTGTATAATATTTTGTGTGACGTTATGACTTGGCCATGAGTTACTTGATCTTGTTATCCAATTTACAGCAGAAGATATCCACGTTTTACAATGCAAAGATAAGGCAAAATCAAAAACTCCTTTTTTGTCAGTTATACACGGTCCATGAATTGTGTCGCCTTTATGCTTCCCAAGCAATAACATATTTCCCTTCCATAGTGCACTCGAAAAATAATGTTTACCATTATGTTCTTCACAACATTTCAAATTAAACTGATCTCTGCTATATTCTAGTCTTAATTGAGTAAAACCAGGTTTTACATTGTCTGTATCCATGGACAGATAAGTTATATTTTGATCAAAGTCGGGTTGTTTATCTGCATTCACCTTAATAGATTGTTCTACTTGCATTATATCTAAATCACTTCCTCGCATTTCAAGTCCTTCTCCATAGCTTCCGCTTGTTATAATTGTTCTCGACTTGTTACTTGACAAATTATCTCTCACCGTGTTCATTAATCTGATTGTTTTGACATGTTCTTCTGTTCCTACGATGTTATGACACAGATAGTTATACAGAGCTAGTGATATGTTTGGTGTTATAGTGTCTGTAATTAAAAAAACAAAACAAACATGGTAAGAACATTGTTCAAGGTATATCATCAAAAATTGTATATTTATAATGCCTTCACTAATTTTGTTGACAGTTAAGTTCTCCACATTACATTTGTTTTGAACATTAAACTTAAATCAAGCGAGATTTGAATATGCAGATGATGTGATATAATAAAAATATTAGAAGAGTAAAGTTCAAAATAAATGAATTTGCATCAGGAAAAAGCTCTTAAATACATAAGTGGACTTACAAAAAAAAACCAAAGAAATAAGAGACACAAATAAAACGTAACGTTGGGGAAAACGTATTTCCTTCAAACTCTTCCATAATATAGATTTTCAATTTTTTTTCTTCATCAAAACGCCTATTAAAGTATGGAAGACTACTTTTTTCATACTCAAACTGTAAAAGTCGCGCAAAATTTTCCTATTTTGTTTGAATTACTTTAATTATATTTTCTATTAGAGTATTCTCTCCCTGAATATATTAGTTGGATAGTTTTTTTATTGTTAAATAAAATCCCAGGTATCTGGTATTTATTTTAAAACAGTCTTAACAAGGCATCGATTACTTGTAGTGCCTCCCCGTGCTTCAGGTTTATGGAATGTGTGTCCGAGCAAGAACTTCTCTAGTTCATTACTTTGGGAAATTTTTACTAAACGTAGTACTTCAATATTCAGCCCCATTCTACTATTTAGTCAGACGTCAGTCGCTACCCTGATATACCCTATCTTTTTCGGGTAAATAATACAGATAGCGTTTGACATTTTTAGCCGAACCATCTTTAGCCGAACAGATTTATAATTTTTACATAATTTAATTAATTGTATGCTGGTTCATATTCAGGACGCCAGTATTTGCTCCTTTCTAATATAATTCACAAACAAAAAACAAATATGAAGCTGAGAAATTAAAAAAAATATTAAATACTTAACTCGTTCAAAGGGTATCTACACGTCTCAATCTTCAAATCGTCTATCTAAAACTACTACCATCGCTAACATTTTTAAGAATACAAATCGTGGTTATCCTTCTTTCGATAAGTGTCATGCCAAAACATGACTTACATATCCCCTTCTTTCCACCAACAATACGGTAAAGTCCGCATTTAATGGTCGCACATTTTCTTTAAAATTTGAAATTGATATAACTTGAAAAGCAAACAGTATTATGTATTTACTCACATGAACATCTGTATCGTTTAAAAAGACCAACAAAATTCAAAAGTATCATTTATCAACACCTTAAGAAGCACACTCATCATATTAAATATTTAGTAGTTCAACCTTTGGAAGTAGTAAATAAGCAGCCTGGTTAATCTCATTCAAAGTTTGTACGATCACGGAAAATGATTGAATTAAATTAGATTAAAAAATCACAGACAGTCTACCTTCTCGGCTTTAATGATAATATCATGGGAATTGGCAAAATATCAAGAACCGATTCTGTTAACATTTTGGATATAGTTTCTAAAACTGTTCGAAAAAACTGTTCTCATGGTCGTACACAGCTACTTTTGCATAGGCACTATTTCTGTACTAAAAATAGGTAGTACTGGAAATTTACTTTTAATATTTAGTACTATTTCTTTACTTTCAAATTATTGTAACATTAAGGTACTTGCATTTTACAGTACTTGATTTGTACTAAATATTTTGGTTAAAAAAAAATACAATATTGCATGTTTGAAAATCCTAATGTTAAGAGATTCTAAATGGAAACACTTTAAAAATGCTGAAAATGTAACGGTGTTAACTAAAAAATTGTATTACATAAATTTCAAGTACAAATTAAGTACTGTAAAATCCAGGTACCTAAATATCACAATAATTTTAAAGTAATAAAATAGTACTGAATATTAAAAGTAAATTTCCATTACTACATTTTTTTAGTACAGAAATAGAACCTATGCAAAAGAAGTTGTGTAGACAAAATTGCAATCAAAGAAAATTTCAGCCTAATCATACCAATATTTCGGACCTAGTTTCTATTTCAAAAACAACGGCAGACATTATATGTTAACAAAGCTTTGTTCATTACCGATTAATAGGTTAAATAACATTTGAGAGGATTGCAACACAAGTTCATATAGTAGTCCTAAGTATGAAATCGTTCAAATTGTAATGGCATATTGTTACTCTTAACTGTTTCCCAAAAAAGAAGATCATAAAAACATTTTATTAAAAAATAGTAATAAAGGTCAATAAAGGTTTTGATTTTGTAAATATTGCCTGTATTTTAAACGATCATTCTGTTAAAGAACAAAAGCCTGGATATTTTGATAATACTGAGCTCCCTCTCATTGTTATACTTACAAGAAATCTATTCAGACTTTCAATAATAGCCAATTTTTTAAAGATGTTAATATGTTAATATCAGTGAAAATACACCTACTTCGTGTAATTGCAGTAATTCCGAATACATTTATTGACCCATTTCCCATGTTATAATATACAAATATATCATGCTTACAAGGGGTATTTGCCAAAAATACCGGTTGAGAGGTACAAATTTCCAGAGCCGTTAGGAGAGGGAAATTTGATTACCTCGAAACCGGTATTTTTGGCAAATACCCCTTGTAAGCATGATATAATTGTTTAATTCCACCGAATGTTCCACCTCAGAAAGTTTATTATAATCAGGTATCATATGAAATTTCGACTTGGATTAGTATATGAATGTATAATTTTTGTATACACTGCAGCCGTTTGAATGGTTTTACACTAGTAATTTTGGGGCCCTTTATAGCTTGTTGTTCGGTGTGAGCCAAGGCTCCATGTTAAAGGCCGTACATTGACCTATGATGGTTTACCTTTTCTTAAATTGTTATTTGGATGGAGAGTTGTCTCATTGGCACTCACACCACATCTTCCTATATCTATAAACTTTTAGCTACCGCTTTACAAGCAGAACCAAAAACAATGAAAGTCCCAACTATGTAATGGCTTCCGAAGCTACATAAAACACCTTACAAATATAGATTTATTTCGTCTTCAAGCCATTGTTCCACTACTAAATTATCTATTCTTCTTACCAGTACACTTGGTACAATCAAAAACCTGATAATAAATTGTTCAAATAAGGCCTTCGAAAAAAGTGGAATTAATTACTTTTGGAGTGTCAAAAACTCGTTGGAAGTACTTGATAAATTGCATGCTTATATTGGTGATTTTGAATCTGTTCAAAGTTTTGATTTTTCTACCCTATATACCACATTGCCTCACATTCTCATTGAGAAAAAATTCACACACCTAATTAAATTGGCATTTAAAAAGTCAGAATGTGAATATATATGTTCAAATTCTATTATAGTTATATCATTTTTAGTAGCAATACAAAAAAAACTATGTCAGTTCGCTTTGGAGATTTCGTATATCGCCAGGTTATCGGAGTTCCAATGGGGACTAGCTGTGCACCACTGATTGCGAACCTGTTTTTGTATTGCTATTAGTTACAATTGATGACAAAACTAAACAAAAACCCATCGAAACAACATCTGATACACAAATTTAATAATACTTTTAGATATTTGGATGATATTTTGGCTCTCAATAATGACGACTTCAGTATGTATACTAAAGAAATTTATCCTGTTGAACCAACTTCAAATAAAGCTAATACTAACAATGACCACTGCCCTTTCCTCGATCTTGATATCTATATCATTAACGGAAAGCTTTTAATACTAAAATTTATGATAAAAAAGAGATGATTTCTCATTTCATATCGTTAATTATCCATTTTTAGAAGTGACGTTCCCTTGTCACCATCTTACGGTGTTTATATATCTCAACTTGTACGATTTGCTCGTGTATGTAACAATGTTTTAGATTTTAACGAGAGAAGTTTATGTATTACTGAAAAATTATTACACAAGGACTTTCGATATCACAAACTAGTCAAAACATTTACTAAATTTTATCATCGGTATAAGGACATCATTCGTAAATATAGCGCAACATGCAGACTTCTTTTACGTTCAGGTATATCACATTCAATATTTTATGGAAATATTCTTTACAAAGTACAAAAATGTCAGTATTCACCTCAGAGGCTTACACAACCTTTAAATAGACTTATTAAGAAGGGATATAGTTACGATACTGTTGTCAGGTCATTAAAGATTGCATATTTTGGCGTTAATATTGATTCACTTATAGGGTTTTTGCATTGGAACTAAACACAATTAATTAAAAACTAGTTGTTGGCATGACACGGGTTATGTTTTTCTCGTATATGTTATGATGGTATAATACTAAACCCCTCACGGGAAGGATTGTGCCTGATATTCATATGAAGAAGACATAATCTTTCAATTAGTTTAATTGAAGTCTGGAGCTGGTATGTCAGTTAACTGCTAGTAATCTGATGTTATTTATGTATTATTGTCATTTTGTTTATTTTCTTTGCTTACATCTTCTGACATCAGACTCTGACTTTTTTTGAACTGAATTTTAATGTGCGTATTGTTATGCGTTTACTTTTCTGCATTGGCTAGAGGTATAGGGGAAGGGTTGAGATCTTATAAACATGCTTAACCCCGCCGCATATTTGCGTCTGTCCCAAGTCAGGAGCCTCTGGCCTTTGTTAGTCTTGTATTATTTTTAATTTTAGTTTCTTGTGTACAATTTGGAGTTTTGTATGGCGTTCATTATCTCTGAACTAGTATATATATTTGTTTAGGTGCCAGCTGAAGGACGCCTCCGTGTCCGGGAATTTATCGCTGCATTGAAGACCTGTTGGTGACCTTCTACTGTTGTCTTCTTTATGTTCGGGTTATTGTCTCTTTGATACATTACCCATTTCCATTCACAATTTCATTGTTTGTAAACAAATTGACAGTTTTCAAAATTGCAGATTTAGGCAAAACTCTAGACCTTATTGTGTAATCCTACCTTTCAACCCAATACAAATTATTCGCAAGCAGCCCCTGCAAGAACTGTATAGACAGTCAAGGTCGTTGAAAACTTCCTTCATCATTATCTATCTCAAAATAACCTGTTTATCTGTGATTTTTTTGTTTTCAATATAAATAAGTTATTTTTTCAGCTATGTTGATGCGATTTCATTATAATTGCATTTTCCATGTAAAATCAGAATTATTTAAAATAGATATTTGCTCGTACGCCTTTAACAAATTGAAGGATACACAAATTAGGGTTGGTGCTTACCTACAGTCCCGTAAATAGTTATCAAAGGTACCAGGATTATAATTTAGTACGCCAGACGCGCGTTTCGTCTACATAAGACTCATAAGCCTGCAGTTTACTGACGTACTAAAAATACCCACTACGCAATATACTTTTTTTACTTTGTAATTTGGTTATAAATGGCAAGAAACATTGCAATTGGATATTTTTCGAAATACCTCAAGATAAAAACAGAAAAATTGACACGAACCCTTTCAGAACTTGGTTTATCTCACGGTAAGTAGAACATGTTACACCAGTTGCAATCGGTATGTTGATAATTTTTAGTTTGGGGATAAGTCTTATTAGCTGATACCACAATCAAAGAAAGATGACGGGTTGTGATAATAATGTATTCGAGATTGTTTATGTGTATAAATTTATTCGTGGTTTTGTGATAAAAGAACCTCAAGATAATATGATCTGTTTATATGAAACAAATTTAAATTGTTTACCTTTCATCCTCTTAGTCTGTTATATACATTTGGGGCTGAACCGTGAATTTTCGTCATATATGCTTTCGTTTCCAATTTAAAAGACATGTACATGTACATACAACACGACAAGATTTACATTTTAAAAAAAGCAGTTGGTTACTATTCTATCACATTATAAATAAGATTGTCTATGCTTATTAAAGTTAAATCGTTTACCTGCCATTCTCTCAGCTTGTTGTAGGATTTGATATGAAATATGTTTTCCCGTAATATCAACTTTCGTTTTCATTTGAATTCCATATAGTTATAGCACCTACGCAATACTTTGTAATTTGAATTTAAAATCCCAGGTATATCAATATGGCAAAAAGGACAACTAAGATATAATAAACAAAATGTGATACACACGTGACAAATTAGATATTAGTGTGTTTGTTTATCTTCATATTAAACTTTAATGTATGTATGTTTTACATAGACAGCAGACCGTTACTTCATTTTCACTTTATGTTTAAGTTTGTTGATATAAAATAAATGTTAGATTGTATACCTGCCATCCTTTCAGCCTGTTACAAGATTTTATATGAAATGTGTATGTCCGTTTTACCAACATTCGTTTCCATTTAACTTAAACCAACTGATAACACCTGTATGTAGACAAAACTATTTTGTAATGTGCATTTAAAAACTCAGGTACATTACACATTGTGACAAACTAACATATCAATAAAAAATGTGTACACATGGGGTGAATTAGGTTGCATATAGATCATGTTTACAGATCAGGTTTATAGATCGGGTTTGTGTCGTTGTTCTCCTCTAATAGTTGATGTGTTTCCCTCAGTTCTAGTTTGTAAACCGGATTTGTTTTCCGCAATCGATTTATGATCTTCGGACAGCGGTAAACTACTGTTGCCTTTATTTATGCTTCTGTTGATATTTATGTTATTCAATATTTTGTAACATAGGCAGCAGTTCATAATTATTTATAGTATATTAAAGATTGAAATACCTTAATAGTTATCAAAAGTACCAGGATTATAATTTAGTACGCCAGTCGCGCGTTTCGTCTACATAAGACTCATCAGTGACGCTCATATCAAATTAATTATAAAGCCAAACAAGTACAAAATTGAAGAGCATTGAGGATCTAAAATTCCAAAAAGTTGTTGTGCCAAATACGTCTAAGCTAAAACCTACCTAAGAATGTGAATAAATACATTTAGAGTTGAATTTACACATCTGACTTGTATTGATTCTAGATAGGTTCCTTATAAGTAATTACAGTTTAGAGAAGGAAGTAGGCAAATTAAAACAGATCATTAATTATTTTGTCAAACCATTAATAACATGACAAGATATGTAAGTGATAATGTCAAACATAGGTGCACACATAATGTTTCTGGGAGGGATAAATGGAACTTTTTTAAAACATCACTTCGTTAATATTTTCTAAAATAAGATAAACGATGACAATATGTGCATTTCGACTATAAATGTCTCGTCTAGGATGCTCAGTTAAAATATTTAAGTATTACTAAGTTTGCAAAGATTTAAGATCTAAAAGTGCCCAACTCATCAGATCACTTCAATGAAGAAAAACATTTAACAAAAGCGCACACTGGTAGAAGTCCGGGCAGTTTAATGATTTTTATAGATTAATATACGCAAAAATAAATATGTTGAACACAACATTAATGGTGACACATATCAAAAAGGGAGAAAATATAAACCCCATGTAACAATCGACACAAAATATGTATAATACAACATAAAGGATGTTAATATCGAAGAACGGAAAAACTGAAAACCTTCTACTTTTTTCAGCAGTGACCACCTTCAACACGTTGAAGTTTATGTCACTTGACCACCTCATATGAAAATTCACAAAAAACAAGCAAATACAGTCTTCAAGGCATAAAATAGTAAAAGCGATGAAGCGGACTTGGTACTCGGTACTCAAATCTGACTTTACATGTCCAATCACTTCTGAAGACACATACTTGATATTGACAAAAGATAAGATCGATTGCACAATAACGAAAAACGTGTTTGTTTAAATTGAATACTTGAAATCTGCAGCTGGCATTTCAGTAACTGCTAGTAGTTTTTGTTGATTTATGTATTATTATCAATTTGCTTAGCTTCTATTGTTTCCTTTTCTGACATCAGACTCGATCACCCTTAAGACTTAGTTATACTGTGCGTATTGTTGTGTGTATGATTATTATAAATTGACTGGAGAAATAGGGAGTTTCGATCTTACAAAACATGTTTAATTTCCGGCCGCGTTATTGCGCCTGTTCAAAGTCAGGATCCTCTATCACTTGTTAGTCTTGTATGTTCTTTAGTTATAGTTCATTTATGTTTGGAGTTTAGTATGACGTCCATTTTCAGTGAAGTAGAACATTTTTTTTTTATTTAGAAGGCAGCTAAATACCGCCTCAAGATGCAGATTTTTTTTCGCTGTGTTGAAGACCCATTGGTGGACTTCGGATGTTTTCTGATCTTTGGTCGGGTTGTTGTCTCTTTGACATATTCCCCCTTTCCATTATCAATTATATTTTACTTAATCGTACAGAATTAGGGTAAATGAAGCCTTAAGTTTGGTCCACAAATTAAACAATTTTATATCTTATGTTTCACATAAAAATGTGCAAAAAACTGAAACTTACACGTTTAATAAGTTCTTGCGTCCGAAGACACTGTCATTTATTCAACGCAACAAATCTTCAAAAGTTCAATATACAATTATCTATCATGGTCCATTTCCTTCTTTAAAATATTGGCACTTCCCTTCTATCAAAACAGGTTTAGAATTAAAAAAACATATTGTATATGAATCAGATGAGCATCCTAACAAAAAAAAACGGAGGTCCATGATCAAAAGCAGTAACAAATAGCAACAGTTTAAGTCATTATTGTCAGTTATTTAAAAGGATTTGAAATATACAATAACGTGTTTTTGAATTAATAATACTATCCTTAAGGAAAAAGTAAAATCACAAAAATACTAAACTTAGAGGAAAATATAATCGGAAAGTCCATAATCACATGGCCAAATTGAAAAAAAACAAAAAAAAACTACTATTGATTTTAAGGCAGTATTATTCCTATGTGAAAGGGGGGACAAAAGTTACTAGAGGGTCATTCAAACTTATAGACCGAAAAAAAATGACAACACCAAGCCTAAATCAAAAGACAAACAGACAAATAATACTACACAAGACACAACATAGAAAAATTAAGACTAAGCAAAACGAACCCCATCAAAATTAGGGGTAAAATCCGGTGCTCAGGACGGGAAAGCAGATTCTGCTTTAAACGTTGCTACTGTTGTGTTCAAATGCACACATTAAGTCTCATAATAATGTGTTGTAGAGTAAAACATAAATTATAATGCATTTTTTATGTAACAATTGGTTTCATTGGCTAAAAGTTGCCGTCGAATCGACAGTTGACCAGGCGTTACTAAGGAAAGACCCACCATTTTGAATTGATTGGAACAACAAATGTTCGATTACTACAATAATATCGAAAAATAAACAACACCTACCTCGAAATAGCCGTTTTAATGTGATTTAACCGAATTTGAACCGTAGAGGTAACGTGGAAACCTCCAGTTTGTAAGTTTTCATTTGCATGACGTCACGTTTAGCTATGAAGTCTTGGCGCCAAAATCATTCATAATGTTTTGCGAAATAATTTTGTTTGTCAAATTTATATATTTTTTCAAGTTCTAATTTATAATTTCTTTTTGTTATGTATTAAAATCGGAATAACAATACTGTAGGTGAAGTGTCGCCATCTGCAAATCGACAATTGATGGTGACAACTCTTCAACTACAGTTCTGTTATTCCTTAAATATAAGTCTAAAGAATCTTTATGTTAGTGTTCCAAAATATTCATTTATAATTATGTCCACTGATCTTGGAGATTACTCTTACAAAAATCAAAACACAATGTGTTCAATAAGATTATTATCAGCTTCAGATCTCTGTACTGATGTTCTTTTCAATACAAGGAAAATCATAATGTGTATATACTGTTTTATATGAGTTATACTATCTGACGATAACCAAATATGTTTTAGCAATAACGTTTGCATTTGAATATGCGTGTTATCAAATTGAATCACTTTCTCTGCATACTCTTATACAGGTTAGTAACAATACTCTGTAGTGTCGAGCTGTTTGAAAAAGCCATTTGTAGTACCGAAGCAAAATGAAGAATTTTGCAAACTTAGATTTTTGATGCCTTCCGTAATCATAAAAACACTTTCGACTTCTCATCGTCAATGTGGTTCATTATGTGTCATGCTGTCTTGAATCAAAACGCTGCAAGTCCGTTGCGAAACCAGTAAGGCAGAAAGAACCCGATTAGTTCGTAATCATTTTACAACGTATTGAAACTCATAAATCCAAAATAAACACCATGGCAACACAAATAAATGCAAAAACACTGACCAACCGAGCATATCAAAAACAGGAATCTCAGGTGATGCTTCAGTATTTATGTGATTTTATTTTTTACACCTTCAATTTATCGTTGGTCACTATTTTGACGAAAGAACATATTTCAAACGAATATGAATAATATCTCTCTCTTTTTAATAGCATTCTTATAACATATATCTATATCACATTTTACCTTGAATTTATCAAACCTTTAATTAAGTTTATAATTAATGCAATATATTCAGATCGTATTCTGCCTTGTTTTCTTTTTAAATTTGATGATTGTTTGAGTATTTAGATTTGAGCAAGTCTGTCAACCCAGATTGTTCCACATACCAATAGCGATTAATTTGTTTTTGTTATGCTTTTATGGAATTTGCGGAGGAACGTTGTAACAAGACTGTCGTTCGTCCTCTAGAGTTTGCGTTTCTCAACCGATTGTCACGTCACTTGTTGTAAGCATTTAATTTTTGGAGGGATAAAATCCAAATATTTTTAAGATAAAAAGCAAAAGTCACATCGGTAATGTAGTTATTAGGGGATAATCCGATTTAAGATATCATGTTAAAATTGATATGCATTCTTAATGAGCTAGAAACATAAACGGCACCATTTTTTTCTGCGCTGCATGCGCATTTCCTAATTTTCTTCGCATTTTTATATTTTCCATGCATTATGGTTTATAGTTTCATCTCTAACTATAAATAGTAGAGGTTTTAGATCCTATTATACTTGTAAAACACCGACGTATGTTTTTTGCGCCTGAAACAATTCCTGCACAAGTTGGTCATTGCAATTCGTATGTTTTTGTCAAAATATAACTTTTAGTTTACTTATTAATATTTGACCCTATGATTCGCTCTCTCAATTTTTACCTTTTTATTCGATCAAAGACAGTACATTAATTTCTTTTTCTTTTTCTTTTTCAGGGTTTGGTATTGAAGTCGTCAACCAGAATGATACCATGTCATGACCCTGAATGTCTGTTTCATATGTTGCATAGTGTTATATAGTTTATCAACAAAATAAAAAACAAAACAACCAAAAAAAAATCCAAATATTTTTAAGGTAAAGAGCAAAGGTCACATCGGTAATGTAGTTATGAGAGGATAATCCCATTTAAGATATCATATTAAAATTGATATGCATCCTTAATGAACTAGAAATATATACGGCACCATTTTTTTCTGCGCCCAATGCGCAGTTTGTCATTTTTCCTCGCATTTTTATATTTTCCATGCATTATGGTTTATAATTTCATCTCTAACTATAAATAGTAGAGGTTTTAGATCCAATTAAACTTGTAAAATCCCGACGTATGTTGTGTGCGCCTGAAACATTTCCTGCACAGGTTGGTCATTGCAATTCGTATGTTTTTGTCAAAATATAACTTTTAGTTTACTTATTAATATTTGACACTATGATTCGCTCTCTCAATTTTTACCTTTTTATTCGATCAAAGACAATTTATTAATTTCTTTTTCTTTTTCTTTTTCAGGGTTTGGCATTGTAGTCGTCAACCAGAATGATACCATGCCATGACCCTGAATGTCTGTTTTATATGTTGCATAGTGTTATATAGTTTATCAACAAAATAAAAAACAAAACAACCAAAAACAAATCCAAATAGTTTTAAGGTAAAGAGCAAAGGTCACATCGGTAATGTAGTTATGAGAGGATAATCCGATTTAAGATATCATATTAAAATTGATATGCATCCTTAATAAACTAGAAATATATACGGCACCATTTTTTTTCTGCGCCGAATGCGCAGTTTGTCATTTTTCCTCGCATTTTTATATTTTCCATGCATTATGGTTTATAATTTCATCTGTAACTATAACTAGTAGAGGTTTTAGATCCAATTAAACTTGTAAAATCCCGACGTATGTTGTGTGCGCCTGAAACAATTTCTGCACAGGTTGGTCATTGCAATTCGTATGTTTTTGTCAAAATATAACTTTTAGTTTACTTATTAATATTTGACACTATGATTCACTCTCTCAATTTTTACCTTTTTATTCAATCAAAGACAATTTATTAATTTCTTTTTCTTTTTCTTTTTCAGGGTTTGGTATTGTAGTCGTCAACCAGAATGATACCATGCCATGACCCAGGATGTCTGTTTTATATGTTATATGTTTAGTTATTGGAATTCCAATGGGGACTAACTGTGCACCACTTATTGCGGACCTGTTTTTGTATTGTTATGAGTTACAATTTATGACTAAAATTAGCAAAGACCCATCAAAACAACATTTGATACAAAAATTTAACAATACTTTTAGATATTTGGATGATATATTGGCTCTAAATAATGACGACTTCAGTATGTATACTAAAGAAATTTATCCTGTAGAACTTACTTTAAATAAAGCTAATGATAACAATGACCACTGCCCTTTCCTCGATCTTGATATCTATATCATAAACGGGAAGCTTAATACAAAAATTTATGATAAAAGAGATGATTTTTCATTTCCTATTGTTAATTATCCATTTTTAGATGGTGACGTTCCCTTGTCACCATCTTATGGTGTTTATATATCTCAACTTGTACGATTCGCTCGTGTATGTAACAATGTATTAGATTTTAGCGAGAGAAATTTATGTATTACTGAAAAATTATTACACCAGGGTTTTCGATATCACAAACTGGTCAAAACATTTACTAAATTTTATCACCGGTATAAGGAAATAATTCGTAAATATAACTCAACATGCAGACATCTTATACGTTCAGGTATTTCACATCCAAAATTTTATGGAAATATTCTTTATAAAGCACAAAAATGTCAGTATTCTCCTCAGAAACTAACAAAACCTTTAAACAGACTTATTAAAAGGGGATATAGTTATGATACTGTTGTCAGGTCATTAAAGATTGCATATTTTGGCTTTAACATTGATTCACTGATAGGGTCTTTGCATCGGAACTAAACACATTTATTTCTAACAAAACAGTTGTTGGCATGACACGGGTTATGTTCTTCTCATATATTTTATGATAGTATGATACTAAACCCCTAACGGGAGGGATTGTACCTGATATTCATATGATGAAGACATAATCTTTCAATCAGTTTAATTGAGGTCTGGAGCTGGCATGTCAGTTAACTGCTAGTAGTCTGTTGTTATTTATGTATTATTGTCATTTTATTTATTTTCTTTTGTTACATCTTTTGACATCAGACTCGGACTTCTCTTGAACTGAATTTTAATGTGCGTATTGTTATTCTTTTACTTTTCTACATTGGCTAGAGGTATAGGGGGAGGGTTGAGATCTCATAAACATGTTTAACCCCGCCGCAATTTTGCGCCTGTCCCAAGTCAGGAGCCTCTGGCCTTTGTTAGTCTTGTATGATTTTAAATTTTAGTTTCTTGTGTATAATTCGGAGTTTAGTATGACGTCCATTATCACTGTACTATTATGCATATTTTAGGGGCCAGCTGAAGGACACCTACGGGTGCGGGAATTCTCGCTACATTGAAGACCCATTGGTTGCCTTCGGCTGTTGTTTGCTCTATGGTCGGGTGGTTGTCGCTTTGACATATTCACCATTTCCTTTCTCAATTTTATTAGCAACAAAATAAAAAACAAAACAACAACATAAGATTTAATCTATATCTGAATCAGAAGAGACACCAAGTGCCTTTCAAATTTTATATTTACTTGTTTGCACTAATTTGCTTCGAGTTTGTTTTGGCAATGCAACAAATAGGGCGAGGTCATTCACCAGCTTCTTCATCTTTCTGGTCAGATAAGACATCGTATTTTCAGATCCTGTCCAGCGTCGGCTTAATAAACCGGACATTTAATAAAAAATATTAGAATTTTAAATTAAATTGTCGCTGAATAGATGAACATCAAATTGGCGAATTAAACAAAAATAAAGTAATGCGTATAACCATTGAGACATCCGAAGTTAAAATTAACAGACATTGTAGAAACATGTCTCATTGGCAATCAAAACATTCATATGCGATTAATAGTACTTTTTCTATTCTATTTGTTTCTCACCTGTTGTAATCATTCTGAACTTTAGGTGAACACAGTTGTTCTAAAGGTTAAAAGAAGTCATTTGTTGTTTATGTTATCAAGTCTCTAATCGACAGGAAGTATTCGTGTTTGTTTTCCGTAATCTTAAATAATGTGAAATGTAAATAGAACAAGTAGTTCGGGAAATTGTAGTTGCTATCTTTACCTTCAAGTTGTTTCTTTTAAGTGTATTAATT
The DNA here is from genome assembly GCF_965363235.1 of Mytilus galloprovincialis. Taxonomy (NCBI): domain Eukaryota; kingdom Metazoa; phylum Mollusca; class Bivalvia; order Mytilida; family Mytilidae; genus Mytilus; species Mytilus galloprovincialis. The sequence continues at coordinate 3,592,684 of NC_134850.1, forward strand.
TTTGTACAATTGTTTTCTTGTTTACTTCATCAATAAAAAAACTTGAGTTATATGTTAATATCAAACTTTACTATGTGTTTTGTAATGTTTTGTATGACTGGTTATAATTTTAAACTTTTGAAAACACATTATTTTTTTTTATTATCTAACAGTGATATTCAGAATGTTTCATGAGAGATTTTTGCGAAATGATTTTCTGTCAGTTTTTATTGTTTCTTTGGATTATAGGTATCAGTCCTTGTGTGTTACCGAATCATTGTGATGTTGCATTAACTAAAGAGGACGTTAGATGTAACTGCAGCTCAAAGGACTTAACACATATAACAACAGATTGTCCATCAAACACAACCGATTTAGATTTATCTGATAATAATCTGAAAATTATATCAAAGAAAGCTTTCACTAAATTTACACAGCTAAGATATCTGGATTTAAGTATTGTCATGTGACATCAATCGACCAATCAGCGTTTGATAATTTAACACATTTAAACGAACTGAGTTTATTAAATAATCCAATGAAAACTTTCGTAGGAAATATATTTGCACCACTAGGTAAACTGCAAGTTGTTCATATATCATATGACTTACTGTCAAAGTATCCAAGAGAATCGTGGTCGGATGTTTTACATTTAACAAAGGTGTTTACTTATGGTGGATCGTCAAATGGGTCATTTTTGGAGATATTTTCTGTCATGAAAATTCTAGAGTACTTATATTGTGAGATTACAATTTATGTTTTACGCAACTATTCGTTTCATGCCTTTGCAAAAACGCCATTAAAATATCAAGAGATAAAAGGCAAATTAATGAAGATAGAGAAAGATACTTTTTCACCATTAGGATTTTAGTCTAGTCTTGTTATTCAAAATGCACGTTTCCTATAAAACTATCAAATACTTTACCAGCTTTGTACGTGTTTAAAAATCGACAGATGGTTGAACTAAATTAAAACAATAATTTAAGAGTGCATGGTGAAGTCGGTATAACAAGTGATTTTTTTTTTTACAAATATCGGTAAAATTTGCCTAAAGATGTTATCTTTGACCTTCAATGGCATTAGAATGATAAACGCCGACGTCATTCAGAAGATGAAATACAAACATTGTCTGGAGAGTTTAAACTTAAGTAACAATGACTTTGATTTTCACCAGCTTTTGACAATATTGTTTTTCAAGTTGTTTACACATCTGAGGAGGTTAGACATGTCGGATAACAACAATCAATTAAATCAGAATAAAATTAAGATAGATGGAATAAAACATACACGTGATAAAAGTGATCTATCTGATAACAAATTCTTTAACATTAGTCCTCCATTTTATCCTTCAGATATTGTATTATGGTTTCCTTCGACACTTGAAATCCTGAATATATCTTCTATCAACGTAGTAGGGAACCCAATCAACAGCCTTACATCGAAAGGAATCAAAGACCTGCAAATACTTGATTTAGCATACTCCTCATTGTTTGACTGCAATTACACAATAAATAGACTTCAGAACGTGGATATACTTAATATTTCACATTTCAGATGCGGACTTTTAAACCATAACCTTCTTAAATATGCCATCAATTTAAAACAGTAGATAATAGAAAGCTCTTCACTTAGTATCGGTCTATATGATGATCACCGCAGTAAATTATTCTCAGGACTCAAACGTTTGCAGTATATAGACTTTTCAAGAAATGCATTTGAAGACCGATTCAGAATTTCAACATTTAAAAGTCAACTTGATAGTTTGAAATCTTTGATACTTGAAGGAAATTTATTCACAAGTATTCCAGTTAAGCTGAAAGACTTTAATCGACTTAGTCATCTTAACCTGAGAATCAACAAGATGGCTTATTTAACTACACAGGAAATTGACGCCATTGACGTGCTTTTTGTAAAATGAAATAGAACAATGACAGTCTTATTAGAGGGAAATCATTTTGTCTGATCTTGTGCTTCATTAAATTTTATAGAATGGTTATTTACTACTCAAGTGAAACTTGACAGCAATGGTAGTTATTCGTGTGTCGGAAACGATGGAAATATTACAACCACAAATGCAATTTACAATAACTTGCGAATTTTTGGAATTAGATGTATAACGTCAATATGGGCTATTTTTTCTGCAACTTTATTTAGTGTGCTTCTTATATTAATTCTATTTGGATATGGTTACAAATTGCACCTACAACACTTTTGTTTATTTATCGGAATGGCCAATCCACTTTTTCCGGAAGTCAAAAGAAGAAGCACTTGAATATGATGCATATGTAGCTTATTGCGATGGCGACTATAAATGAGTATATGGACCTTTGCGCTTATTTCTCGAAGAGAGACGAAATTATAAACTTCTTTTGTTAGATAGAGGTGATGTCCTTCTGGTGAACAAAGGCTGTTTGCTATAAACAATTCAATTCCCAAATGCAAAAAGATAGTTTTAGTGATTTGAAAAGAGTTTGTTAACAATGATTGGGCATACAATAAAGCTACTGTTGGAATTGACCATTTCCTGAGATTACATCAAGAATAATTGTTATAAACCTGAAAATATAACAAAAACAGAAATACCGCAATGTGTTCTTCAAATGATGTCATTGGACGCAAACGATCAAATTCGTAAAAAAAACACATTAAATAAGAATATTATTTTCTGGAAATGTCTAGATCAAGCAATGAATCGTTATTGAGGACCAGTGTCGTGAACAGTTTTCTTTTCAATCGAAACAATTCAAAACTTTTATAACTAAAATTTTACATTGCACAATTGCTTTACATTTGTCAATCAGAAGCATATGTAGTTATAGTAAAATATTAAAAAACGTACACGGTCATAATGTTAACATGATGAACGCTATATTCATCAAAGGAATGAACAAAACTATATTCGAATCATACTAGCTATGCTCTTCGGTATATGGAACAATGCATCACAAAATGTATTTGTACAAGGTATGCTAGTATGTGTGACACATCGTTGTCGATAAAGTGCTTATATACAATTGTTTAAAGATGTCGATATCATATTAACCAGTTCAATAAAATTATCATAATTTTGAAAACGTAAACCTTGAATAAACTTACTGTTGATGCAATATCTATTTTTTTGCTGTTATCGTATATACTTCGTCTTGCAAATTAGGTCTTTCTAATTAAGGTATCTTTATAGAAATACTTAGAATACAGCCTATTTGAAAATATACACTTTTATCAATAAATCTTTTAATTAATTAGTTGTTAATGTTTATATTATGGAAAAATGTATCAGATTATTTACACGACAGACATGCTTTATTGTAAAATACAAAACATATGCTTCTGTTTATATAGACTAAGCATTTTAAAAGGACGTTACTACATTGCATACAATATTAGCTCAATAGAATAGGTGAAGTTAAACGCGTTTCTTTGTATGTAACCTATTTAAATACTACGTCCATATATAACTTGTAAATCATTACTTTATATATCAGGTTATAAAATACTAACAACTAAAATACAGGTTAAAATGAATGCCACCATTTTTATACACTCATACATGGAATTCTTTCCCTTTTAAGATCTGTTCTGTATTTAAAAAATGTATCTACATAATCTCGCATTATATCTCAATTGTTTATAAAAACACCGACATTAATTATCTAATAACTACAGAACTACAATTTGATATTAATTAGTATTGTAGTTTTCACTGTTATTAATAAATGTTAGTTAAGTCATACAAATCTTCCAAATTCTTTCTTAATTTTGGGAACTCGTTTTAGAAATTTAAATGTGACGTCACTTTGTATTTCGTGCGTAGCACTGGCTTTGGCTAACACGGCTGTGTATTTTTGTAATGTATCCGTTATGATTCTTCAGCTAGTCACCACTTCATTTTAATCATGTATATCTATTATATCGTCATTTTATAAAATTTACTGTTTGCAAAAGTATGAATTATTCTTAATAATAAGGCTGTTATTGTCCAAGGCGGATCACCCTGGCCGTATTAGTTACAACTTTTTGGACTTTTTGGTCCTCGGTTATCTTCAACTTTGTGCTTGTTTTGGCTTTCAAACTGTTTTATTCTTAACGTCTTGTGTAAACGTGGCGCGCGTCTGGCGTATTAAATTTTTATCCTGGTACTTTTTTTGCAATTATTTGTTTGTTTCTCTGCCCTATAGTTTCTCTCATTAATTTGTATTGTAGTCCTGTAATGTAATATTGTTATTGCAGTGTTATAATAACATGTAGCATTGCCATTAAAGCGGGAGGTTTGGCATGCCACAAAACCAGGTTTAACCCACCATTTTCTTCTTAAAATGCCCTGTACCAAGTCAAGAAAATTGCCACTGTTATATTATAGTTCGTTTATTTGCTTTACATTTTTGTGTTGTGTTTCTGTTGTCACGTTGTTCTCTTGATACGTTTCCCTAAGTTTGAGTTTGTAACCCGGATTTTTTTTTCTTTATCAATTTATGAATTTCGAACAATGGTATACTACTGTTGCCTTTATTTATGTCCAGTGTGATAGTAGCTTTCCCTTAAATTTACCACCAGAATAGGATTTAGTTCTTTTCAATCTATAGTTTTATAGCCCTCATTGTTGTTATTTGCCCGTACGCAACTAAACAGTGAGACAATATAGTATACACGTAGTTCGCTATAAACCTTTATAAAAGCTTTCATAGATCAAAATTTTGGTTTAGACGTGTGTCTTTTCCTTTGGAAGACCTATTACAAATAGGATATTACACCTTAGACTTTATCGAGATGTACGAACACATCAATATAAATTTTAATAGATTTATTCTGAAACTCAGTAAGTATATCTTTGGTATTGTTTTATTTTGATAACAATAATTTATATTATTTTTTGTGTTATTTTCTATTCGATAACTTTTGTATGTGAATTTTTTAAGTAGCAATACATTTTAGTAACTGGTTACATAATCAAATCATGACGAATGTTAGTCTGAAAGGATATAAAAAGTAAAATCACAAAAATACTGACTTTAGTGGAAAATCATATCGGAAAGTCCATAATCACATGGCAAAATTAAATAACAAACTCATCAAAAACGACTGGACAAGAACTGTCATATTCCTGACTTGGTACAGGCATTTTCAAATGTAGAAAAAGGTGGATTAAACCTGGTTTGATAGCGCTAACCCTCTCACTTTGATGACAGTCTCATCAAATTCCGTTAAATTTACAATGATGCGTGAACTAAACAGGCATATTAAATAAAATAGTCAAAATATGGTTACAGCAGTCCTCATCGTGTAACTATTTTAAAAGAATCAATTTAACAGAACATAAACACATTCATTGATACGCGTGTCTGACGTCAGAAAATTTTATACGTCAAATATATTTGTCGTTATAAATCACTTTAATTTAAAATACTGTATGATAATACAAAAAAGTAAGTATCATACAGACTTTTGACTGTTTTCGATCATACTAAAAGTAAACATTCTTATGTCAAATGATCGGATACACTTGCTTTTTTTATTAGTATATAACTTAGTACATCAAAGATGTGAAATCTAAAATTTCATTTTCCTTAGGGATTGATGATTCTTAATTTAATGACATCCCAAACTTTCAACGTTCCCAGAGAAGTATAAATATCATACCTGCCAACTTTTCAAAATGTCCATTGGGGTTTTGAATGCAAGATAGCTGTCATAGTCTTAAAAAACCTTCAAGGGGGCCTGCAAATACATTTTAATTTTGTTTTTTGGCTTCTTCATACTTTTTTAAGCCAAAAGTCAATGTAAAATTAATTGTTTTGTTTTAATTGTGGACAAAATAACTCTTTCAAAATTTCAATTTGGGAGCCTCCATGGGGGAAATCCCCCGCAAATAGTGACAGTTGACAGGTATGAAATATATACATATAAATACTTTGGGTAATTGAGCTGGTCTGTAACAATAACATCTCCATGCTTTATATTTTAGTTTAGTTTAAACATATTTATTTATAGTGGATTGGGACACAAGTTTTGCAACTTATATTAATCCCTTTCCACCTTGCGGGTGCGAGTGCTGTCTTGTAGCGGCATTAGCCTGTTCTTTTTCGAATTCTACAAGGGTGTTTTTAACGTGCAAGAGATATGGCTCTCTCTTAACACGGGTCAGCCATGTATCGTCCCCTACCGACGGACTATCATTGATTCATCCAGACCATACTCGCAAATGGTATCAAGGGAGAGCCGAAAATTCAGTTCCTGAAATTTTCATCACAGACGGGAATCGAACCAGGAACCGTTGTGTTAGTATTCTATATAATATACTGTTGTACAACACTGAGTAAAACTGACGAGGAAAGGTAACACACGGCCACCTGAAGCTTTATTAAATTGTGAAGCTCAAGTGGTCGTGTGGTTTAGCGGGACAGCTACAGTGCAGGCGATTTGGTGTCACGACATGTCAGTACCATGGGATCAAATCCCGGCGAGGGAAGAACAAAAAACTTGCAAAAGACAATTTACAGATCTAATATTGTTGGGTTGATGTTTAGACGAGTTGTATAATAAAATATTGACACCGTGTGTTTTTGGCATAACATCGTGGCCACAAGTTAATTTTTTTTTTCTGTTTAGTATTAAATTTATATTAAGATCCATTTTGTTACATCTTGTGATCAATTGTTTTTGGCAATCGCCAATGGCAATCAGCAGGGTTAAAGAACATCAGTTGTTCGACCTGTTAGTCAAATGCGTTTTGTTTAAATATACTTTTTCACTTTTTTGGTCTTTTGGAAAATGTTGTTTGTTCTGTTTTGAGACCCTTCTTCAACGAAATTTGTTTTACATGCAAACGTATAAAAATTGCGGTTTTTATCCAACGCAATTATAGGTTTGAACGTAGTTTTTAATTTATACTCGTTTATATTTTTTTGTTTGGGCTGGTATCATATTTTCCCACCGGTTTATATGATCCGTTCATCCTATATTAACTGTTAAAATTCATGAGTTTATCTAAAAATGAGGGTACTTTTTATATGGCCTTCCAAATACCGTTTCGATCCCTAACATCACTGAAGAGACATTTATTGTCGAAATCCGGATCTGGTGTACTAAAAAATATTGACACCGTATGTTTGTGGCATATCATCGTGGCCACAAATTAATTTTTTTTTTCTGTTAAGTATTAAATTTATATTAAGATCCATTTTGTTACATCTTGTGATCAATTTTATTTGACAATCGCCAATGTCAGTCAGCAGGGTTAAAGAACATCAGTTTTTCGACCTGTTAGTCAAATGCGTTTTGTTTAAATATACTTTTTCACTTTTTTGGTCTTTTGGAAAATGTTGTTTGTGTTGTTTTAGACCCTTCTACAACGAAATTTGTTTTACATGCACACGTATAAAAAATGCGGTTTTTATCCAACGCAGTCATAGGTTTGAACGAAGTTTTCAATTTAGACTCGTTTATATATATAGAGACTCGTTTATATATACAGACGTTTACATATATAGACGAGTTATATATTCGTCGCTTGGCTTCTAAAATGTCGTATATTACTTCTTTGGCTAAAAATACTTTTTGACAACAATGGTCTGGGCGGGAGAAAATCTTTGGTATTACAAAATAGCATGCAGTTAGACGAATCAAAATGTGTGAAATAAGACATATTACAAAATTGCCAATGTCAGTTATTTGTAAAGTTGGCTTCCGAAATGTTGTATGAAAACTTGAAAATCGTTGTAGAATGGCTTTGGGAAAAAAATAATTGTACATTTCTTTATTTCTGTGAAAATAATTTAAGTTTTTGGATAATCCAGAAATGTCAAAGTTTTTATTTCACTACTATTTACAAAAATGTTCAGGTTCACATACGACATTTTGAAAACATGCATTTGGACAAAATTTTCAAAGCCTATTTTTGTCTTGAAAAATTTGTATTTTACAACATTTTAGAAGCCCAGCGACAATATATATATATATATATATATATATACAACTCATCTAAACATCAACCCAGCAATGTTAGATCTGTAAATTTGCTTTTGCAATTTTTTGTTCTTCCCTCGCCGGGATTCGAACCCATGCTACTGAGATATCGTGACATTAAATCGCCTGTACTGCAGCTGTCTCGCTAGACCACACGACCACCTGGGCTCTACACAAATAAAAAAAAAGTGGCCGTGTGTTACCTTTCCTCGTCAGTTTAAATCTAGCAGCGTACTACAGTACATGATATATAAGGCATGGAGATGTTATTGTTACAGATCAGCTCAATTCTATAGTAAAGGATCCTACAAATTAATGTAAGATACAGTCACAGAAAATAATTATATTACTAAGTACGTCTGAGTCAGGGACAACTCTACAACAGATTTATCCATTGGATCGCCATCAATGATGGTGATACATGGCTGTGTACATAATGTATATACAACTCGTCTAAACATTTACCCAACAATGTTAGATCTGTAAATTTGCTTTTGCAAATTTTTTGTTCTTCCCTCACTGCAGCCGTCCCGCTAGACCACACAACCACCTGGGCTCTACAATGATAAAGCTTTCAGTGGCCATGTGTTACCATTCCTCGTCAGTTTTATATATATATATGAGATGCCTAGAAAATCAACCTAACGATGTCAGAGTAGATTTGATTAGAAGCTTTTTCCCCTGCGCCGGGGCTGGAACCTGTACTTTTTACTTCTAACTTCTACTACAACACCGCCTAGCATTGCACAGAGACCTTATCCCCTCCTCTAACTCTAGCTTATATAAAATAAGAATGTCGTTTCGGGAGGTGTTACCTCGTCGTAGGAATTAAACAAGGATCTCTGATACAATACACGAAGTATTCTTTTTAGTGTACAGAAATGATCATCTAGCGTTTTCATGCCTTCTGGCAATCTTCAGGCGACGTTTTAACATTTAAACGTAATTTACCCTCATTTTTATATAGACTCTTGAATTTTTAGAGTCAATAGGATGAACGGATCATATAAACCGGAGGCAAAATATGATACAAGCCCAAACAATAAAATATAAAAAAAGTCTAAATTGAAAACTACGTTCAAACATAAGATTGCGTTGGATAAAAACCGCAATTTTTATATGTGTGCATGTAAAACAAAGTTCGTTGTAGAAGGGTCTAAAAATAGCACAAACAACATTTTCCAAAAGACCAAAAAAAGTATATTTAAAAAAAGGTGAAAAAGTATATTCAAACAAAGCGCTTTTGACTAACAGGTCGAACATCTGATGTTCTTTATTCCTTCTGACTGACATTGGCGATTGCCAAATAAAATTGATCACAAGATGTAACAAAATGGATCTTAATATTAACTTTAATACTAAACGGAAAAAAATGAACTAGTGTCCAAGATGTTATACCACAAACATAAGGTGTCAATATATGTTTTGTACACCAGATCCGGATTTCGACAATAGATGTCTCTTCAGTGATGTTAGAGATCGAAACGGTATTTTGGAGGCCATATCTAATTTACCCTCACTGTTTGATAAACTCTTGAATTTTAAGAGTCAATAGGATGAACGGGTCATATAAACCGGAGGGAAAATATGATTTAAGGTCAAACGAAAAAATATAAAAAAGTCTAAATTGAAAACTACGTTCAAACCTATGATTGCGTAGGACAAAAATCGTAATTTTTATACGTGTGCATGTAAAACAAATTTCGTTGTATATGGGTCTAAAAACAGCACAACCAACATTTTCCAAAAGACCAAAAAAAGTATATTTAAACAAAGCGCATTTGGCTAATATAATATATAAAACTTATCGTAATCTATAGTTATAATCGAACTGATTGAACTCGACATAATTTTTCAATTTATTCAAAAGTCCGATTTACTGGATGTTTTCCTCATCAATCAGGTAAGCAATTGTGTAAAACAATTATTTTTATGTTTTAAACGTTCTTCATATTTCGATCTTTTTTGGAAAGAAAAATGTATTTTTAATTTGACTTTCCGAATGTAAGAAATTTATTAAAAGAATATAACTAGGGATACACTATAAGAATTGGAAATCAGATTTTGAGAGTTTAAATGTTGTTTTCATCTGTAATATGTTTTGACTCTCTATTTAATGGAATTTTAAGCTGTTTTATGTCCCTATAGGCTACCCTCTACATAAAAATATCGAAATGCATCTATAATTGGGTAAACAAACAAATTCAATGTAGTGATATTGGACATGTTTTTATTCTTACAAGTTCCTGAAACAAATTAAAAACAACGCTCTAAATATTTTTTTGGATTTCTGGATTACTTGATTTACCTTCCTCAGATCGCGCAATCCAAGCATTTGAAATCCGAAGATGTAAAAGTACCGAATCCGTTGAAGAGCTATATGTCATAAATACCTAAAATAAATAGCCAAATCCATCTAAAGCCAACTTTGCCTGAGGGAGTTGAAACCTTAGACTATTTTACTTAACCATTTGTGTTAATTTGGACCATATAATAAATGTGTAAAAACTATTGAGTTATTAACAGTATCCAAAGTATTAAATTTTCAAAGAATTTATTGTGTGATGAAAGGATTTTTTTCAACGATGAGCTGCATCACAAGAGTATTTCGGGGTATGCTAATTTACGGAAAATTTAACACGTATGTTTTGGTGGGGCTTGTTTTGTTGTATATCTTATTTAGCCATTGGTTGTTTTGCTATGTCTTGGCATTATTACAATTGAGAATGGAAATGGAAAATGTGTCAAAGTGACAACCACCCGATCATAATGCAGACAACAGCAACCAGTGACTTTTCAATGTAGCGAAAATTTGTTGGAGGCCTCATTCAGCTGGCCCCTTAACGAATATGTATACTAGTTCAGAGATGATGGTTGTTTTTCACTTATACGTCTAAATATCCTCTTGGTGTTTCAACTGTCCTGTGTATAAAATTATAATCCTGGTACTTTTGATAACTATTTACACCACTGGGTCGATGCCACTGCTGGTGGACGTTTCGTCCCCGAGGGTATCACCAACCCAGTAGTCAGCACTTCGGTGTTAACATGAATAGCAATTATATGGTCATTTTATAAATTTTCTGTTTACAAAACTTTGAATTTTTCGAAAAACTAAGGATTTTCTTACTCCAGGAGTAGATTACCTTAGCCATATTTGGCACAACTTTTAGGAATTTTTGATCCTCAATGCTCTTCAGCTTTGTATTTATTTTGCTTTTTAACTATTTTGATCTGAGCGTCACTGATGATTCTTATGTAGACGAAACGGGCGTCTGTCGTATAAAATTATAATCCTGGTACTTTTGATAACTATTGTAAGTTTTTATCATTGATTTTATTATGTTCTTTTCCTTTTATTATCTTTACTTCTAAAAAAGGAAGTTAAATCTGATGTTGATCCTTTAATATACATGTATATGATGAATAGCTTACATCTTGAAAGAGTTATATATAACCCTTCCGGAGCACCTGAGATTACCCCTAGTTTTTGGTGAGGTTCGTGTTGTTTATTCCTTAGTTTTCCATATTGTGTCATGTGTACTATTGTTTGTCTGTTGTCTTTTTCATTTTTATCTATGGCGTTGTCAGCTTATTTTCAATTAATGAGTTTGACTGTCCTTTTGGTATCTTTTGTTCCTCTTCAATCATCGTTGAATCCCTTTATTGATAAACACCATCACTTTAACGGTTACATATATGTATTCAAAGTAACTGCTGTACTGACAAATGGGAGATTAAGAGTGCCAAAACATTTATATACTAGCGAAATGGGATATACCATCTTAATGATTGAAAAGTGTAGTTTAAAAAAATATATAAAGGAACTGAAGAAGCAAAGGCCAAAACGTCTTAAAAATTGGTTTAATACTACAATAATGAAAGGGAATTTGTTAATAAAGTAAAAAATGTTGCATATAAATAAGCAATGTGTCGGATAATGTACATCTAATTATGCTTTATACATGCATTTTTTCAGAATCAAATTCATACAAATTATTAACAGGACCACATTGTTGAGTGTTTGTTTTAATTCCTCAACTTCATCAATGAGTAGACTCGTTATCATACACCACTCACTTTACTTCAGAAGAAGTCCCGTTTGCGCCAGAGAATAGCAATTATCAGACTTTACAAATGAAAAAAATGTTCTAATATTTTGATACATTTCATATCGAGATCTATATACAAAACAGATTCGTTTCTTGCATTGACAATTTTCGTTTTTACCTTCAAGTTACTCAATACAATGGAACGGACTGTTGAATTCCTTCGATGAATACGATTTGCTTTAATACTGTTTTGTCTACAAAAAGATATCTATAAAACTAAAATATGAAATAAGAGAGAATGATACATAGAGATATCGATTTTTTTCTTTTCATATTACATGTATTTAAATTACTGAGACATAATTAATTTCAAAATTAAACCTATGTAAAAAAATGTGCTTTTATTTTCATTTTACAGCACCTATTTCATGTTCCATAAGATAAAGGAGCTGAGCATTTGAATAAATGTATCAGCAACGTGCATATCTTCAGCATATTCTAACTCATGTGGTATTGTTTAGTATACTGTAGGTACAAAACTACACAAACATCAGTTTGACAGATCAACAAATGCACAAATGAATTATTCAATTCAAAGACAAAAGTCCCCATGCGGCAAAACTATGAGATTCATCCTCGGATAATTCGACAGATTGTAAAAATGCTAGATAGACATTTGTTAGAAGAGTACTTACACAGAATTTGTACTGTTTGTATTGGTATTTATTGTTGATAAATTCACCATTAGGTGGTAAACGTTGACCTAGATTACTGCACCTCTGTGATATGTAGTATGCATATAATCAAAAGAGTGTGTGAACAATTATTGGGCAAACTATGAAGAAACTGTTGGAATTGAACATTTCCTGGGATTACAAACAAGAATAATTGTTATAAACCTTTAAATAAAGGCAACAGTAGTATACAGCTGTTCAAACTCATAAATCCATAAAATATAACCAAAACAGAAATACCGCAATGTGTTCTTCAAATGATGTCTCTGGACGCCAACGATCACATTCGCAAAACAGACACATTAAATTAGAAAAACATTTTCTGGAAATTTCTAGATTCTGCAATGAAACGTTAATGAAGGACAGTGTCATTATGGTTTTTTCAGTTGATGCTATTCAACAATTTCATTTATGTTCATTGCACAAATACATTGCCAGGCTAAACCATATGCAGGTATAGTAAAACATTAAAAATCTGCACGGTCGAACTGTAAATATGGTGACCACCATATTTATCAGAGGAATAAACAAAACTGATAATATTCAAATCAGACTAGATATGCTCGCAGGTATGTGCAACAATTTTAACATAGCAAAAATGTTTGTTCACAAATATGTCTAAAATGTGTAAAATGTCATTGTCGGTAAAGCGCTTATATACAATTTAACCAGAAAATATTCATGAAATGGCATTGACGGTCAAATAGGTGAATTTCGATATTAATAAGATGACAACACCCTGATCACACATTACTTTCTGTAGAAAGATGTCGAGATTATATTAACCAGTTCAATAAAATTATCATTATTTTGAAAACCTTGAGTCAACTTAATATTGATGCAATATCCATTTGTTTGCTCAGAGAAATACTTCGGACGCAACCTATTTAAAAATTAAATTTCATTAATAAATCTTTTAATTAACAAAATGTTACTGTTTATATTTTGGAAAAATGTATCAGATAATTTTGTCAATCAGAAATGATTGATTCGGTTTCATCATGTAAATCGTTTATATATATAGTCATTTAATAAAAAATAATGTTTGCAAAAGTAAGAATTATTCTAAATAGTAAGGATGTTCTTATCCCAGGAAGAAAACCCTAGCCGTAAAAGGAACACCTTTTTTGAACTTTTGGTCCTCAATGCTCTTCAACTTAATACTTGTTTTGGCTTTTGAACTTTTTTCATCTGAGCGTCACTTGTTAGTCTTGTTTTGACAAAACGCGCGTCTGGCGTATCAAATTTTAAACACGAGGTATTTTGTTAGCTATTATTAACGTGTTTCTCTGTCCTATATGTTCTCCAATTTATTTGTATTGTAGTCCTTTCATGTAATGTTATATCTAACATTGCCATAAAAGCGAGAGGATTGGCAAGCCACAAAAACAGGTTCAACCAACCATTTTAAAACGTCCTGTCCCAAGTCCGGAAAATGGCCATTGTTATATTTATAGTTCGTTTCTGTGTGATACATTTTAATGTTGTATTTTTGTTGTGTCGTAGATGTCCATTTATATGTGATGTGTTTCCCTCAGTTTTGGTTTGAAAAGGTTGTAATTTTTCTCAATCGATTGATGAATTTTGAATAGCGGTATACTACTGCTGCCTTTAAGTGTGCTCGTTTTTTGTTTGACAAAATACAAAACATATGCGTCTGTTTATATATCATATAACATTTAAACAGGACGTAACTACATTGCATACAATATAAGTTCAAGATAATATGTGAAGCTAAACGCGTTTCTTTGTATTTAACCCATTTAAATACTACTTCTTTATACATGTTATATCCATATGTAACTTGTACATCATTACTTTGTTTTTTTAAATCAGGTAAAAAAGTACGAAGAACTCAAAATATAGGTTAAAATGAATGCCACCATTTCTATACACATATAAATGGAATTTCTTCCATTTTAAGGGCTTAACTTTTCTGTATTATCAAAATGTATCTACATTATCTTCCAATATGTCCCAATTGTTTCTGTCCAGTGGGATATAACAAATACAACGTACCACCTGTATAGCATTTTATTGTTTTAAATCAACATTACACGACGGGTGCCACATGTGGAGCAGGATCTGCTTACCCTTCCGGAGCACCTGAGATCACCCCTAGTTTTTGGTGGGGTTCGTGTTGTTTATTCTTTAGTTTTCTATGTTGTGTCGTGTGTACTATTGTTTTTCTGTTTGTCTTTTTTATTTTTAGCCATGGCGTTGTCAGTTTGTTTTAGATTTATGAGTTTGACTGTCCCTTTGGTATCTTTCGTCCCTCTTTTCTTTCCATAGGCCTTGTTATTTTAAAAGTCCAGACGCACATAAACAGTGAGAAAATATAGTGTACACGAAGTTCGCTATAGAAGACTCTAACATTTCAAAAGCTTAACTCTATTACCTAAAATATGCTTAAAACAGATATGGCAAACAGAAGTTCATAAGAAGTCTAAGCACGATGTACCAATAGCTAACAGAAGAAACTAATCAGAATGACAAGATCATATAAATTGACATTGGACGACTATCAATTACTAAAATGTCCTATCAATTACACTGATTGAAAGAAAAAGATCATACGTGAAGTAGTTCGCTAGAAAAGAGTCCGATATTACAGACATGATCAAATGTTTCACAATTTCAACCCATCAAGTATATTACCTTAAGTATGATAAAATAACAGGCAAAAATTAGAAATGCGCCTATAATGGAGAAACCCAACGTTGTGCGTAAACAATAAATCTCTGTGTAATGGTATTGGACATGTTTTAATTCTTAAAAAGTGCCTGAACTTAACCATTTGTGTTAATATGGAAAAAAAAAGACCGTAGAATAAATGTATAAAAACTATGAAAATATTAAAAGTATTCAAAGCATTAAATTTTCAAAGAACTAATTGTGTGATCTAAGAAATTTTTTCAACGAGCAGCATCACAAGAGGATTTCATGGTATGCTAATTTACAGAAAAAGTAATATCACTTCGTACCCCGAAAATTTAAACACATATGTTAGAATTTCGCAGCTTCGAAACGAGTCATTGTATATATGGTAAAAGAAGTAGGTTCAGTAAGACCCCTTTTTGGCACTTAAATATAGCAGTTTTTCCAAATTGTGAAAATGTAATCTTTTTGCTATTTACTGGAAAGTAGAATGCTTCCGCTACATAAATAAGGGCTGTTTTGACAATACATTGCACATATATCGGGTACTAGCATAATTAAGTCATGCAAAATTACGGAAATCTTCACAATTTTAGCATTTTAGTTAAATTTTAAACGGATTCCGTCGTAAATGAAAGTGGCCGCATTTGCGTTCATTCATAATATTGAAATGTAAGTTGTATTTAATTTTGATGATAATGTTACGGGACGGGGGTGTCCCATAAATAAAAGTTATGCATATAAGGTTAACACACTGGTTATTATATTATTGGTAAATTCTTATATAGAGCTGTCAACTCTGGTGCCGAGTTACAAACTAAGTTATACTGGTAGCGTAGCTGGCAAACGGGTTAATATAATGATAGCGTAGCAGGCAAAACGGTTAAGGCACTGATCTAAATATGGTAGCACAGAAACTCAATAACATTGACTTACTAATTACATGTACAACAGACAACAAGATTAATTAAGCTTCACAATTTATTATATACAAACAATCAATACTGTTACAAGCATTAATCCCATGAAAAACCACCAAAGCACTTAATAAAATATACAGAGACCCCCTTTTTGGTACGTTAATCGTTTGTCAACAACGTAATAAGCGTAGTAAAACATCTAGGTCAATCATGGTTTGGTCCATTTATCCAACGGGGATGCAAATATACATGTATTGCATCGGCTGCGGCACTTTTGGTTTGCTTTGCCTTTGGTAAGTTTTCTTGGTATCAGGAGTGACTGCTCTGGTAGCGGGCCGCAGTCTATCTGAAGACTGTTGTGCACTTGCTTTTATATCTCTGTTCCACCAACGTCATGTGCCCCTATGGAGATAGTGGGCAAATTACGTTATGCTGATTGGATGCTGATCTCAGGTCATTAGGTCACTGACGTCAATAAACATAGTGATGCAAATGGCGGCGATCGGAATGTTGACATTCTGTCGAGTCGGGAAATGGACAAACGGGGCTTAAATAACCTTACTCTCAGCATGTATTGGCCCCGGTTACAATATTCATGCCTTACGCTAATAAAATAACAAGGTAATAAAGCGGGAACATGTGAAATAAGGAGTTGGGAACAGTCATTCAGTCAGGGGACCCCCATGGTTAAACAGTGAAGACGAACTCTATTTTATTATTCCCAGAGACCTTACTTACAATATTTACATACAATAAAAATATATATTAAAGTATACACAATGTTCATCAAATGTCTTTGTATACGCGTTGGCTAACATTAAATGATGAACGCGAAAATAGAATAGACTAAGAGTGTTTACTGGGTAGCCTGAAACAGTCGTATGTTCAAACCTACAACTTATACCCTAAACCGTAACAATAATACAGAACATATATGATGGTTGAGGATGAACACGGATGTTCATTTTTTACAAAAACCATCTGAAAAGTAAAGTGTTTTGTCATATTTGATAGATTTTTCATATTTAAGCTTAAATCGGAGCGTTTTTAATGACTTAATCAGTATATCTTTCACATAAACTAATTGAATCAATTGAAATAGAAACTTAAGTGTTTAAAATCTTCCGTTAGATGAACCTAAAATTTGCGGCTAAAATCTGCCCTTACCGGACCTACTCTTTTTGTGAAATACTTGAGTGTAGTTTTGTCCTCAGACTGTTTGAACGTACTTCGCAATTGATCATTTGTGAATGTTTTTTTCTTATTTCTTTATTTGATGTCACATATGAAGCAGGATCTACATATTCTCCCAGAGTATCTGAGATCATCCCCGGGTTTTGGTGGGACTCGTTCTGCTATATATATATATAGATCTAACATTGTTGGGTTGATGTTAAGACGAGTTGTATATACATTATGTACACAGCCATGTATCACCATCATTGATGGCGATCCGATGGATACATCTGTTGTAGAGTTGTCACTGACTCAGACGTACTTATAAATATAATTATTTTCTGTGACTGTATATTACATTAATTTGTAGGATCCTTTACTATAGATAATTTAGCTGATCTGTAACAATAACATCTTCATGCCTTATATATCATGTACTGTAGTACGCCGCTAGATTAAAACTGACGAAGAAAGGTAACACACGGCCAGCGAAAGCTCTTTTTTTTGAGAGCCCAGGTGGTCGTGTGGTCTAGCGGGACGGCTGCAGTGCAGGCGAGTTGGTGTCACGATATCACAGTAGCATGGGTTCGAATCCCGGCGAGGGAAGAACCAAAAATTTGCGAAAGCAAATTTACAGATCTAACATTGTTGGGTTGATGTTTAGACGAGTTGTATATACATTATATACACAGCCATGTATCACCATCATTGATGGCGATCCGATGGATACATCTGTTGTAGAGTTGTCACTGACTCAGACGTACTTATAAATATAATTATTTTCTGTGACTGTATATTACATTAATTTGTAAGATCCTTTACTATAGATAATTTAGCTGATCTGTAACAATAACATCTTCATGCCTTTTATATCATGTACTGTAGTACGCCGCTAGATTAAAACTGACGAAGAAAGGTAACACACGGCCAGCGGAAGCTCTTTTTTTGAGAGCCCAGGTGGTCGTGTGGTCTAGCGGGACGGCTGCAGTGCAGGCGATTTGGTGTCACGATATCACAGTAGCATGGGTTCGAATCCCGGCGAGGGAAGAACCAAAAATTTGCGAAAGCAAATTTACAGATCTAACATTGTTGGGTTGATGTTTAGACGAGTTATATATATATATATATATATATATATTATATTAGGCCATTGGTTATTTTTCTAACTCTTTGCATTATTAGTTTGTTTTCCACTTATACGTCTAAATAACCTCTTGGTATTCACCTGTTATGTAATTTTAAGTTCAAAGTATTTCTAAATTGATGTTTGGTTTATTCCGATATTATAAAATTCAATCGCGAAAGGTTTATTAACAAATAAAAAATATTTTCATTTTAAATCACAATATTAATGCAATAGTACGAGTGAAATACGTTTTGGACTATGGCTTTTGACAAACAAAACCTTGAGAGACAGCTGTATCGTGAATGATATTTGGTTGCATTAAAATATTTGTTTAAATAAAAAAACATCCATTTTCCATTATGTTTCTAAAAAAAAAAAAGGAAGTAAAACCTGATGTTGATCTTTTAATATTTTGTAATAGCCTACATCTTGAAAGAGTTATCATCGTTGAATTCCTTTAATGACGAACACCATCACTTGAAGGGGTACGTATAAATATGTGTTTTCTCAAAGTAACTGTCATACTGACAAATGGGAGATGTAGAGTGCCAGAACATTTATATCCTAGCGAAATGGAATATAACATAACATCTTATTGATTGAAAAAGAGAAAACAAATATCTGCTTGTAGTTTAGATAAAAAAAATATAAAGAAACTAACGAAGGCAAAGACCGAAGCGTCATAAAAATTGGTTTAATACTACAATAATGAAATGTAAGATGTTAATTGATTCAAAAATGTTGCATACAAATCAGCAATGTGTCTGCTAATCGGATTATGTGCATCAATTTTTGCTTTATACATGCATTTTCTTAAAATTAAATTCAAACATTTCATTCACAGGGCCACATCGTTGATTGTATGTTTTAATTACCCGACTTCATCATTGAGTAGACTCGAATCATGCACCCCTCAATTTACTGAAGAAGAAGTTCCGTTTGCGCCAGAGAATAGCAATTATCAGACTTTACAAATGATATAGAAATGTTCTAATATTTTGATACATTTTACATCGAGATCTATATACAAAACTGATTCATTTGCATGCAATACAATTGAACGGACTGTTGAATTCCTTCGATAAGTACGATTTGTTTTAATTTTGTTTTGTCTAGAAAAAGATATCTATATAACTAAAATATAAAATAAGAGAGAATGATGGATAGAGATATCGATTTTTTTTCTTTTCATATTACATGTATTTAAATTACTGAGACAGAATTAATTTTACAATTAAACCTATGTAAAACAATGTGCTTTTATTTTCATTTTACAGCAGCTATTTCATGTTCCATAAGATAAAGGAGCTGAGCATTTGAATAAATGTATCAGCAACATGCATATCTTTAGCATATTCTAACTCATGTGGTATTGTTTAGTATACTGTAGGTACAAAACTACAAAAACATCAGTTTGACAGATCAACAAATGCACAAATGAATTATTCAATTCAAAAACAAAAGTTTCCATGCGGCAAAACTATGAGATTCATCCTCGGATAATTCGACGGATTGTAAAAATGCTTGTCGTGCGGATTCCTTGTCGCCATGTAATTCTAAAGCAATCCCTAATAAAGTGTAGGCATATTTTGTATTCCAATTTGGTATCAAATAACTTTCTGCTATAACAATTTCTAGACCTTCTAAGGAATCCTGACACTGTCTTACATTATTGAGGTGATGATGACAAAGAAAACTAAGGAAGTATGCATACGCTATGGCTGAAAATGCATAAGTTATATTCCTTCCCTCCATTGAAAGTTCATCTGGTGTTAAAATTGAATCTTCCGTTAATCGTATACAATCTACGAGCACAATTTTCAGCAGATAAGCAACACTTTTATTGGCAAATGTTTGCAGTTTTAGTGGTTGGTAGTTGATATATGACATTGTTATTCCTTCGTATAGTTTATCGGGAGAACATTTCGATATAGAATACCTAATGATGTGTAAAGCTTTTCTGTATTGCTTTGTTTTGTAAAACAATGAAGCTACCATA
Organism: Mytilus galloprovincialis; assembly: GCF_965363235.1. Lineage (NCBI taxonomy): Eukaryota > Metazoa > Mollusca > Bivalvia > Mytilida > Mytilidae > Mytilus > Mytilus galloprovincialis. The sequence continues at coordinate 3,613,290 of NC_134850.1, forward strand.
AGCCATCCAGAAACAGCGTCATGATAGACATTTGTAAGCAAAGTACTTAGACAGGATTTGTACTGTTTGTATTGGTATTTATTGTTGATAATTGTACCATCAAGTGGTAAACGCTGAGCTAGTCTTCTGCACCTCTGTGACATGTAGTATGCATATAATTGCTTTATTGAAAAATGGTGACACCATATGTTGTGGAATAATCCTGTGTTGAATACATCTAACTCAGAATAAGTTTCTAAAAAAACATTTACCAAATACACCATTCTGGATTGCACGATTTTCATAACGTCATTTATATATAATGTAAATGGTTCAATTGGAAAATTCCACATCGATACAGCAAAGTTAGATATTTGATCTGAAAATAAAATGCATCGCCAACCATAGCTGTGTAACGTATTTAATTTTCTTAAAAGTACATTACGAGCATGGCCCTCTATTTTGTTCTCGAACATGTTATTTTCTGGAATGAAGTAATGTGAACAAACTGAATGCTCGACACAATAGACTAACCTGCTTAAACATCGCATAAAACAATGAATAAGATTATCAGGCTTCCATACAGATGATGGTAGTTCTTCAGATATCCAGAAAATAATTGTTTTCAGGAAAAAAGAACAGAGTAAATCTTTACATTCAGAATCATTTGCTATAACATCTTTCAAAATTATTTTTAAGAGAGCATAGCACATTAATTGGGTGTGAGTAAATGTATTAATTAGAAGTTTTTCAGCCACTGAAAAAGATACTCGCCATTCTAGATCTTCCTTTGGTGATCCCTTAACTCCGATCGGTACAAAAAATACCCCGTGATTTATAATACTTTGTGTGACGTTATGACTAGGCCATGAGCTACCTGATCTTGTTATCCAATTTACAGCAGAAGATATCCACGTTTTACAATGTAAAGTAAAGGCAAAATCAATAACTCCAGTTTTGTCAGTTATACAAGGTCCATGAATTTGTGTGCCTTTATCCGCAAACAATAAAAGAATTCCCTTATATAATGCACTCGAAAAATAATGTTTACCATTATGTTCTTCACAACATTCCATAATAGACTGATCACTGCTATATTCTAGTCTTAAATGAGTAAAACCAGGTTTTACATCGTCTGTATCCATGGACAGATAAATTATACTTGGATCAAAGTCGGGTTGTTTATCCGCATTCACCTGAATATATTTTCTTACTTGCATTATATCTAAATCACTTCCTCGCATTTCAAGTCCTTCTCCATAGCTTCCACTTGTTATCAATGTATATGACTTGCTTCTTGAAAAAAAAATCTCTCACCGTGTTCATTAATCTGATTGTTTTAACATGTTCTTCTGTTCCTACGATGTTATGACATAGATAGTTATACAGAGCTAGTGATATGTTTGTTGTTATAATATCTGTAATTAGAAAATTAAAACAAACATGGTAAGAACATTGTTCAAGGTATATATCATCCAAAACTGTACATTTATATTAATGTCTTCACTAGTTTTGTTGACAGTTAAGTTCTCCGCAGTACATTTGTTTTGACCATTAAACTTAAATCAAACGAGATTTGAATATGCAGATGATGTGATATAATAAAAATACTAGTAGAGTAAAGTTCAAAATAAATGAATTAACGTCAGGAAAAAGCTCTTAAATACATAAGTGGACTTACAAATAAAAACAAAGACATAAGAGGCACAAATCAAACGTAACGTTGGGGAAAACGTATTTCCTTCAAACTCTTCCATAATATAGATTTTCAACTTTTTTCTTCATCAAAACGCCTATTAAAGTATGGAAGACCGTACTTTTTTCATACTCAAACTGTAAAAGTCGCGCAAAATTTTCCTATTTTGTTTGAATTACTTGAATTATATTTTCTATTAGAGTAATCTCTCCCTGAATATATTAGTTGGATAGTTTTTTATTGTTAAATAAAATCCCAGGTATCTGGTATTTTTTTTAAAAACAGTCTTAACAAGGCATCGATTACTTATAGTGCCTCTCCATGCTTCAGGTTTATGCTCTTATAATATACTATATTATGGAGTGTGTGTCCGAGCGAGAACTTCTCTAGTTCATTACTTTAGGAATATTTTTCTTAAAGTAGTACTTCAATGTTCAACCCCATTCTACTAAATAGTCAGACGTCAGTCGCTACCCTGATATACCCTATCTTTTTCGTGTAATTAATACGGATAGCGTTTGACATTTTTAGCTGAACAGATTTATTATTTTTACATAATTTAATTTATTGTATGCTGGTTCATATTCTGGAAGCCAGTCTTTGTTCCTTTCGAATATAATTCACAAACAAAAAACAAATATGAAGCTTAGAAATGGAAAAATATTAAATACTAAACTCGTTCAAAGGGTATCTACACGTCTCAATCTTCAAAATCGCATATCTAAAAATCCTACAATCGCTAACATCTTTAACAATAAAAATCGTGGTTACCCTTCTATCGATAAGTGTCATGCCAAAAAATGACTTACATGTCCCCGTCCTTCCACCAACAATACGGTAAGGTCCGCGTTTAATGGTCGCACATTTTCTTTAAAATTTGAAACTGATATAACTTGAAAAACAAACAGTATTATGTATTTACTCAATGAAACAAACCGGGATGCGGTATTCAGTACGTAGGTGAAACTGGACGATATATATCTAAACGCACTCAAGAACATCTGTATCGTTTAAAAAGACCCAAAAAAATCAAAAGTATCATTTATCAACACCTTAAGAAGCACAATCATCCTTTTAAATATTTAGTAGTTAAACCTTTGGAAGTAGTAAAAAAGCAGCCTGGTGAATCTCATTCAAAGTTTGTACAATCACGGAAAATAATTGAATTAAATTGGATTAAAAAATTACAGACAGTCTACCCTCTCGGACTTAATGATAATATCATGGGAATTGGCAATATATCAAGAACCGATTCTGTTAACATTTTGGATAAAGTTTTTAAAACTATTCGAAAAAACTGTTCTCATAGTCGTACACAGCTACTTTTGCATAGATACTATTTCTGTACTAAAAATATGTGGTACTGGAAATTTACTTTTAATATTTAGTACTATTTTTTTACTTTAAAATTCTTGTAACATTTAGGTACTTGTATTTTACAGTACTTAATTTGTACTAAATATTTTGGTACAGAAATAATACAATATTCCATGTTTGAAAATCATAGTTTTAAGAGATTTGAAATAGAAAAACATTCAAAATACTGAAAATGTAACGGTGCTAACCAAATATTTGTAGTACATAAATTTCAAGTACAAAGTAAGTACTGTAAAATACAGGTACCTAAATATTACAATAATTTTTAAGTAACAAAAAAGTACTACATATTTTTAGTACAGTAATAGTACCTAGATGCAAAAATAGCTGTGTAGACAAAATTGCAATCAAAGAAAATTTCGGACTAATCATACCAATATTTCGGACCTAATTTCTATTTCAAAAAACAACGGCAGACATTATCTGTTAACAAAGCTCTGTTCATTACCGATTAATAGGTTAAATATAATTTTAGAGGATTGCAACACAATTTCATATAGCAACCCTAAGTATGAATAAAGGCAACAGAAGTATACCGCTGTTCAAACTCATAAATCATTGGACAAAAAACAAAATCGGGGTAACAAACTAAAACTGAGGGAAACGCATTAAATATAAGAGGAGAACAACGACACAACACTACAATGTAACACACACAGAAACGGACCAAGCATCAGACAAAATCCCACGAGAATTATAAATATAACATCAAAACCAAATACATGAATTGGAGATAGACAAGTACCGTGACACGTCTTATAGCAATGTGAATTTACATTGTTCAAATTATAATGGCATATTGTTACTCTAAACTCTTTCCCAAAATTGATCGCCCTGAAGATCATAAAAACATTTTATTAAAACAAAGTATGTCAATAATGGTTTTGATTTTGTAAATATTGCCTGTATTTTAAACGATCATTCCTGGATATTTTGAAAATACTGAGCTCCCTCTCATTTGTTATGTATTTACAAAAAATCTATTCGGAAATATGCGTTTAATAATATACAATTTTTTAAAGATGTTAATATGTTAATATCAGTGAAAATACACCTACTTCGTGTAATTGCAGTAATTCCGAATACATTTTTGGCCCATTTCCTATGTTATAATAAGAGATCTTAACATCGTTCAAGACCGAGAGTTAAAATCATTCCCCAGTAAAGGGCCTAAATACCGTCCCCGTCAATTATTAATTGGAATGAGTGTCGTAATATCATCCACGACTCACTCAGTACTTACTGTTTGAAGTAGATAAAACGGGGAAAACCTCTCAAAAAATCTTTGGACTCTTTTTTGTATTCAGTAATGAAGATAGTTGATATACGTATTCAACATTTTCAAGAACATTTTACTCTTAACAATAACCACAATGAACCTATTTCACGTATCAAACATAAACTAAAAGAACTAGCCAAGGAAGTTGTTTTTGTCTCGGCCGATAAAGCTGCTAATAATATTATAATTGTTTGACGTACATTTTACATTGAGGTTCTACAAAAAGAAATCAGCAATTCACCAACATTGCAACTGACTTCATTTTCAGAAAACAACATCTGTAACAAACATTTCTTGTTTTTTTAATATAGATTATCCCGTTTGAATGGTTTTACACTAGTAATTTTGGGGCCCTTTATAGCTTGTTTTTCGGTGTGAGCCAAGGCTCCGTGTCGAAGGCCGTACATTAACCTATAATGATTTACCTTTTTAAAATTGTTATTTGGATGGAGAGTCGTCTCATTGGCACTCACACCCAGTATACTTGGTACAATCAAACACCTGATAATAAATTGTTCAAATAAGGCAATCGAAAAAAGTGGAATTAATTACTTTTGGAGTGTCAAAAACTCGTTGGAAGTGCTTGATAAATTGCATGCTTATATTGGTGATTTTGAAAAAAATTGATTTTTCTACCCTATATACCGCATTGCCTCAAATTTTCATTAAGAAAAATCACACACCTAATCAAATGGGCATTTAAAAAGTCAGAATGTGAATATATATGTTCAAACTCTATTAGGTCATTTTTTAGTAGCAATAAACAAACAAACTATGACAATTGGACATGCTTTGATACTATATCTACACTTGAATTTTTACTAGATAACATTTTTGTTCGCTTTGGAGATTCCGTAAATCGCCAGGTTATCGGAGTTCCAATGGGGACTAACTGTGCATCACTGATTGCGGACCTGTTTTTGTATTTCTTTGAGTTACAATTTATGACAAAAATCAGCAAAGACCCATCGAAACAACATCTGATACACAAATTTAATAATACTTTTAGATATTTGGATGATATTTTGGCTCTCAATAATGACAACCTCAGTATGTATACTAAATAAATTTATTCTGTTGAACTGACTCTAAAGAAACCTAATACTAACAATGACCACTGCCCTTTCCTCGATCTTGATTTCTATATCATTAACGGAAAGCTTAATACTAAAATTTATGATAGAAAAGATGATTTTTTATTTCCTATCGTTAATTATCCATTTTAAGATGGTGACGTTCCCTTGTCACCATCTTACGGTGTTGATATATTTTAACGTGTACGATTCGCTCGTGTATGTAACAATGTTTTAGATTTTAACGAGAGAAATTTATGTATTACTGAAAAAATTTCTACACCAGGATTTTCAATATCACAAACTAGTCAAAACATTTACTAAATTTTATCATCGGTATAAGGACATCAATCGTAAATATACCTCAACATGCAGACTTCTTTTACGTTCAGGTATATCACATTCAATATTTTATTGAAGTATTCTTTATAAAGCACAACAATGTCAGTATTCACCTCAGAAGCTAACAAAACCTTTAAATAGACTTATTAAGAAGGGATATAGTTACGATACTGTTGTCAGGGCATTAAAGATTGCATATTTTGGCGTTAATATTGATTCACTTATAGGTTCTTTGCATCTGAACTAAACCCAATTATTTAAAAACCAGTTGTTGGCATGACACGAGTTATGTTCTTCTCATATATATATGTTATGAGGGTATAATACTAACCCCCTCACGGGAAGGATTGTGCCTGGTATTCATATGATGAAGACATAATCTTTCAATCAGTTTAATTGAAGTCTGGAGCTAGTATGTCAGTTAACTGTTAGTAATCTGATGTTATTTATGTATTATTGTCATTTTGTTTATTTTCTTTGCTGACATCATCTGACATCAGACTCGGACTTGACTTGAACTGAATTTTAATGTTCATATTGTTATGCGTTTACTTTTCTGCATTTGGCTAGAGGTATAGGGGGATGGTTGAGATCTCATAAACATGTTTTTATTCGCGCCGCATTTTTGCGCCTGTCCCAAGTTAGAGACTTTGGCCTTTGGTAGTCTTGTATTATTTTTTATTTTAGTTTCTTGTATACAATTTGGAGTTTAGTATGGCGTTCATTATCACTGAACTAGTATCTATATTTGTTTAGGGGCCAGCTAAAGGACGTCTCCGGGTGCGGAAATTTCTCGCTGCATTGAAGACCTGTTGGTGACCTTCTGCTGTTGTCTTCTTTATGGTCGGGTTGTTTTCTCCTTGATAAATTCCCCATTTCCATTCTCAATTTTATTGTTTGTAAAAAAATTGACAGTTTTCAAAATTGCAGATTAAGGCAAAACCCTAGACCTTATTGTGTAATGCTACCTTTCAACCCAATGAAAAAAAATTCGCAAGCAGCCCTTGCAACAACTGTATATACAGTCAAGGTCGTTGAAAACTTCCTTCGTCGTTATCTATCTCAAAATAACCTGTTAATCTGTGAATTTTTTGTTTTCAATATAAATAAGTAATTTTTCAGCTATGTTGATGCGATTATATTAAAATTGTATTTTCCATGTGAAAACAGAATAATTTAAAATAGATCTTTGCTCGTACAAACTGAAGGATATACAAATTAAGGCTGTTGTTTACCTACAGTCTCGTAAGCCTACAGTTTACTAACGTACTAAAGATACCCACTACGCAATATACTTTTAACTTTGTAATTCGGTTATAAATGGCAAGAAACATTGCAATTGGGGTATTTTTCAAACTACCTCAAGATAAAAACAGAAAAATTGACACGAACCCTTTCCAGAACTTGGAACATATTACACCAGTTGCAATCGGTATGTTGATAATTTTTAGTTCGGGGATAAGTCTTATTAGCTGATATCACAATCAAAGAAAGATAAAATTGGGAATGGAAATGATGGGTTGTGATAATGATGTATTCGAGATTGTTTATGTGTATAAATTTATTCGTGGTTTTGTGATAAAAAGATAATATGATTTTTTTATATGAAATTAATTTAAATTGTTTACCTTTCATCCTCTTAGTCTATTATATACATTTTGGGCTGAACCGTGAATTTTCGTAATATATGCTTTCGTTTCCACTTTAAAAAACAAGTACATGTACATACAACACGACAAGATTTACATTTAAAAAAGCAGTTGGTTGCTATTTTTTCACATTATAAATAAGATTGTCTATGTTTATAAAGTTAAATCGTTTACCTGCCATTCTCTCAGCTTGTTATAGGATTTGATATGAAATATGTTTTCCCGTAATATCAACTTTCGTTTTCATTTGAATTCCACGTAGATATAGCACCTACACAATACTTTGTAATTTGAATTTAAAAACCCAGGTATATCAAACATGGTCAAAAGGAAAACTTAGATATAATAAACAAAAATTGTGTACACACGCAGCAAATTAGGTATTAGTGTGTTTGTTTATCTTCATATTACACTTTAAATTATAAAAGTTTTACATGGACAGTAGAACGTTACTACTCTATCACTTTATGTTTAAGTTTGTTGATATAAATTAAAGTTAGATTGTTTACCTGCCATCCTTTTAGCCTGTTATAAGATTGTATATTTTTGTATTTCCGTTATACCAACTTTCGTTTCCATTTAACTTAAACCAACTGATAACACCTGTATGTAGACAAAACTATTTTGTAATTTGCATTTAAAAACTCAGATACATTACACATTGTGACAAACTAACATATCAATAAAAAATGTGTACACACGGGGTGAATTAGGTTGTATATAGATCTTGTTTACAGATCTGGTTGATAGATCAAGTTTGTGTCGTTGTTTTCCTCTTATAGTTGGTGTGTTTCACTCAGTTCTAGTTTGTAACGCGGATTTGTTTTTCTCAATCGATTTATGAACTTCGGGCAGCGGTATACTACTGTTTTTTATTTATGTTACTGTTGATATTTAAGTTATGCAATATTTTGTAACATAGGCAGCAGTTCATAATTTTTAATAGTATATTAAAGATTGAAATGCCTTAAAAGTACCAGGATTATAAATTAGTACGCCAAACGGGCGTTTCGTCTACATAAGACTCATCAGTGACGCTCATATCAAAATAGTAATAAAGCCAAACAAATACAAAGTTGAAGAGCATTAAACACCTACACGGTCGTAATCTTATCATATATTCATCAAAGGAATATTCGAAACTATATTATTTTGTAAGGCTTTCGACTGTGTTCTATTGGACACCTATTGTTATAGACCAGACTCATATAGATGCTAGTTATACTTGTAACTCACGGGTCTCTAAAGATTGATTTAAGCTCTACTAGTCTAGTCTGTGATTGTGATGGTTGTTTTCAGTCCGTTTGTTGCATGTCAAAAATAATTCATTCATTTTATCAGAATTATCGTAACATATATCTCTGTCTGTAAAAGAGATAAAAAAAAATATTGTTCAAAGGCAAAAATGTAAATAACATCATGAAAAAAAAGAAGTAAAAAGACCCCTCCTAAAAAAATAACAAAAAAAAACCAACCAAAAACACACAACAACATCCTTATAAAAACGGGATTGATCTTAGGTGCTCCCGTCGAGTTGCACATATAAGTAAAAACCCAGTGATGATTAAACAAATTAATTTGAATCTATTTTATCTATTTCATCATATAATTAGATATTAATTAAGCAACTGACGACATCATATGGATGTATTGTTATATGTAGTGGGGATTTACATTCAATTTAGACGCAGTAGTGCGAAACTTCCTGTTTTGATTGTAAACCTTTTATTAACAATTAAACAATTAAAATATTGGTAACAATAGCTCTTTAGCACAATGAACTTAAGGTATAAGTTTTACAGATCTATATTTAAATGTTTACGTATTGCATGACTGGCTTCATTTGAAATGATAAAAAACCGATCAAAAGATATTTAATGATACTGTGTTTTATTCATCTCGTGGTGATATATTCAGGACTCAGATTAAATTTTAAAGATCTGCACAATAATTTTACCAAAATGTTGACAATTCTATGTTTATTCTTTCTTTGTGTAAATTGTACTTTTTCGTTAATTTATTCTGGACATTGTAATATTTCATTAAGAATGAAGGGAATGAGATGTGAGTGTAGTTCGAGGAATCTAACATTTATACCAACAGAATGTCCACGAAATACATCAGAGCTATATCTGGCTAACAATGACCTTGGCCTTTTAGGTAAGGAAACATTTACTAGATATACACAACTCAGCTTTCTAGATATAAGTGACTGTAATATAACGTCAATCGACCAATCAGCTTTCAATAATTTGACACAATTAAAAAACCTGAAATTTTTAAATAATCCATTGAAAATATTTCAAAGTAACGTTCTTGCACCATTAACTGAGCTAAGAGTTCTTTCAATTTCACATATTTTGCTGTCAACGTATCCAAGAGAGTCCTGGTCTGATGTTTGCAGAATTACTGCATTGGTTTGTGATGATGGCCCATCAAATGGAACATTTTCTGAGATATTTTCTGCCATGAAAAATCTAAACTACTTCGAAGTTGATTATCAGAGTGTTGTTATACATAACTTTACATTTCAATCATTCAAAAGGACGCCATTAAAGCAATTAAATATCAATGGTCATTTACGAGTGATAGAAATCGATGCTTTTGCACCGTTAGAATTACTTTCTAGTCTTATTATTCCAAATCAAAATTTTCTTAAATTATCAAAAACATTACCAGCTTTGCACGTGTTTGAAAATCGACAAATGGAAGAATTGGATCTGAGTAATAATTTTAAAAATTATGGTGAATATGTTATTTCGGCTGATCTATTTGCATATATCGGTAACATTTGCTTAAAAAGACTATCTTTGGGTTGGAATGGTATAAGAAGGATAGACGCTGTAGCCTTTCAGAAAATGAAATACAAACATTGTCTTGAGACTTTAAACTTGAATTACAATGACTTTGACTATCATCAGGATCTTATTGTTTTATATTTCAATTTCCTTATTAATATTAAAAGAATAGACATTTCTTCGATCACTAGTAGATCCATTGAAAACATTCGAGAACAAAACAGTAATGGCACAATAATGCTGGATCACAGAGCTATATTCAATACTCGATCAGATTGGTCTATCAGACTACCTTCTACACTCGAATTTCTAAATGCATCATTTATAATCGGAGGAAATAATGTGATAAACAGTATAACCATCAAGGGTATTGCAAGATTGAAGATCATTGATTTTACATACTCATCACTTGACGACTGCAATTACACAGTGAATGGAATTCAGAACGTATTAATACTTAATGTTTCACATTTCAAATGTAGTCTTTTAAATCCAAACCTTCTACAATCTGCCGTCAATTTGGAACAGTTGATAATGGAAAGCTCTTTACTAAGTATTGGCCTAAAATTTGATCACTACAGTAAATTCCTCCATGGACTCAAACGTTTACAGTATATAGACTTTTCAAGAAATGCATTTGAAGACCGATTCAGAATTTCAACATTTAAAAGTCAATTAGACAGTGTGCAATCTTTGATACTTGAAGGAAACTTATTCACAAGTGTTCCCTTAAATTTAGAAGACTTCAACCGTCTAAGATTCCTTAACATCAGAAATAACAAGATAGCCTACTTGATAACTAAAGAAATTAACGCCATTGAAGTGCTATTCCGAAAATCAAATAGAACAATGACAGTCTTATTAGAAGGCAACCCTCTTGTTTGTACTTGTGCTTCATTAGATTTTGTAGAATGGTTATTTACTACTAAAGTGAAACTTGACAGCAATGGTAGTTATTCGTGTGTCGGAAACGATGGAAATATTACAACAACAAATGCTGTCTACAATCACTTGCGAATTTTCAGAATAAGATGTATAACGACAGTATGGGTTATTTTTTCAGTAACATTGTTCGGTGTGCTTCTTTTATTCATTCTAGTTGGATATCGTTACAAATTGCACCTACAATACTTTTGTTTATTTATCGGAATGGCCAATCCACTTTTCCTGAAGTCAAAAGAAGAAAAACTTGAATATGATGCATATGTAGCTTATTGCGATTGGGACTACGAATGGGTATATGGACCTTTGCGCATATTTCTCGAAGAGAGACGAAATTTCAAACTTCTTTTGTTAGATAGAGGAGATGTCATTGCTGGAGAACATAGACTTTTTGCTTTAAACAATTCTATTCCAAAATGCAAAAAGATAATCTTAGTGATTTCAAAAGAGTTTGTTAACAATGATTGGGCATACTACGAAGCAACTGTAGGAATTGAACATTTCCTGGGATTACAAGCGATAATAATTGTTATAAACCTGGAAAATATAACCAAAACAGAAATACCGCAATGTGTTCTTCAAATGATGTCATTGGACGCCAATGAGCATATTCGCAAAACAGACATATTAAATGAAAATAACATTTTCTGGAAATGTTTAGATCAAGCAATGAAACGTTAATGAAGGACAGTGTCGTTATGGCTTTTTCAATTGATGCTATTCAAGAATTGTTGTTTCATTGTACAAATGCATTGCCAGTCTAAAGCGTATGCAAATAAAGTAAACATTAAAAACCTGCACGGTGGTACTAAAGATATGATGACTACTATATTAACGAAAGGAATAAAAGAAACCAATGACATTAAAATACGACTAGATGTGCTTGCAGGTATGAGCAACAATTTTACCTTAACAAAAATGAATTTACAATCTTATTACAGACGATCATATGACTGTGTAAAATATCATTATCGATAAACGCTTATATATACATGTATTTTTATAAAAAAAAAACACTATAAAAATGAAATAGCGTTTTAGGTCAAATACATGAGTTTGACATTTTATGAGGTGACATTCCACAAGAGTTTATGAACAAATTATCGAGATTACTTAACCTGTTTATTCAAATTAGCACAAAAGTCATAATTTTGAAATAGTTATCAAAGGTACCAGGATTATAATTTAGTATGCCAGACGCGCGTTTCGTCTACATAAGACTCATCAGTGACGCACATATCAAAATATTTATAAAGCCAAACAAGTACAAAGTTGAAGAGCACTGAGGATCCAAAATTCCAAAAAGTTGTGCCAAATACGGTAAGGTAATCTATGCCTGGGATGAGAAAATCCATAGTTTTTCGAAAATTTTAAAGTTTTGTATACAGGAAATTTATAAAAATGACCACATCCTTGAAAACACTTACTATTTGTTCAATACAAAAGACCATTTCATTGCTCTAATCTTATGTCTTTCTTTTTTGAATTTGGTGTTTATGGTGCAGGTAACTTCAGAAAAGTGCTTTGGCCGAAACCCATTTTTGAAATTTTACTTTCATTTATACTAATTCTAGATTACAAGTTACCACCGGTTGTTATTAAAAAACAATGTCATATCATTTTGTCAAACAGACATGCTTGATTGTATGTTAATTATGTGTTTGAAAAAACCCATATCTGTTTATTTAAAGTTTTAATATTTTTATATTTTAAGCTATATTGCATACAATACAAGGTCAGGAAATTATGTGAAGTAAAACGATGGTCTTTGTTTCGTTCCCATTTAAATACAATTAGAAGTAAAGGTTAAAATGAATGACACCATTTTAATACACGCATAAAAGGAAATCCTTCCGTTATAAGAGCTCCTATTTTCATCTTTTCTGTATTACAAAAACGTATCTGAAATGTCTTATTTTAACAGTATATTTGTTTTTGTGCAGTGCGATAGATACAAAATCTCGAAAGAACGACTCGAATATCATTTTGTTTATTTAAACCAATATTCTTCCATAGCCAAAGGTTGTTATTTTATACTTATAGATACTAACTAAAATTACATCATATGCTATAAAAGAATAAAAAATCTGACAATCTTTTGTAGAACACCACAAAAAGTCTTTCTGTTCATATATAGCATGTATAGGCCCTCCAAATTCTTCTAACTTGCATGTTGAAAATTGTTGGAAACCTTAACAAAAAGTTTCGTCATTCAAATTTCTCAATTATTGTTGCATTTCAACTGAGTCAACCACTTAAGATTTTAAGTGTCCTCGATTGCATCTCACCTTTCAGTTATTGCTTTGTAATATGAATTTCGATTTTTCTTGTTCTCGTTAATAAATGTACGAAATAGTCCTAAGAATAAGACAAGTTATCAGCATCGGTTGGTCTTTGTACTAAATACATGACGAACACGGTAAAAAAGAGTATGATTGTTAGTAAAATATCTTAATACTGTCATAGACTAAGTTCATGTTAGTAAGTAAAGATGCCCGTAGCAAAGGGGTAAATAATATAGAAGATGAAAAAAAGCAATAAACAAAATGTATAAGAATATTTTAGGTTACATATAAATTGTATTTGATTTCTCTCTCTCTCTCTCTCTCTCTCTCTCTGTGTGTGTGACTTACTCACATACACCACTAATACTTTCACTCATCTGTTTTTCTACAATTTGTATCATGACTTACTTTTTAATAGAATTTTTTTTAAAGAAATAAATTTGCTCCTAGTTTATTTATTATTTCTTTTCTCTTAACTAAACATAGATAAAATGAAAACAACACTTATATAAATAATTCTTTGTAATTATGATTAGCAGATTATATAATAAACTTTCATGTTTGCAACCAAGAAACACATTCTCTTTGTTGAGATCAAAGTTTACAAAAAAGTTTCACAATATTGGAAAAAGACTTTAACAACTGAAATGTTATTGGGCATTCAAAAACAGGTGTTCAATGGTTTCTTCTCCAAGTTTACAAAATGTACATAACCTGGTATTTTTTAATTGGATTTTGAACAAAAGGTATCAGTTGCTATACTCCTATGCAAAAATTTATAATTGAAAGGTTCTTAAATAAGCAACACTTTTTTGTTTTCATGAAATATTCTGACCATTCTGTAGTATCAATAAGTAACAATTCTTCCCATTTCAAAAAAATGATTGTTGGTAGTTGATAACTTCATCTACTCAGTTTTCATTTACAAATTTGGCTTTCACATTACACCTGATTTTTTTTAAAGAAAGTATCACCAGTGTTAGACTTATCTACATCTTGATTTAGACAGTTTTCTTGAAGGCATTTTTTTCATGGTGTTAAGGATATCAGACCATAATATTTAATAAAATTGTTGATTTGTACTTTTTCTTGAAATTGCTCAAATTTATAAAAAAAAATCATATTTTCACGATTAATAAGGTCACTTACTGACTGCAAAGACCCCTTTTCACATTGAATGTAATATGGGAAATCATCCAAAGAAGAAAAATTCAAAATATCTAAGAATAAAATGTCACTGACAGAAATCTCAGTAACACGAAGCCTTGGCTCACACCGAACCACACGCTAAAAAGAGATCCCAAAAGTTACTAGATAAGTGTAAAACTATTCAAACGGGAAAACCAACGGTCTAATCTATTAAAAAAACAAGAAACGAGAAACACTTATGAACCACATCAACAAACGACAACTATAACATCAGACTCATGACAGGAAAATGTAAACCAACTTATCAAAAAAGCTCGATATGCGACAATGAATTAATGACCTTTAATGGTTTACTTTTTACAAAAAACAAAAAACAAAAACTGAAAACAACATGTTTAATTATTTAATGAGTCCTAAGCGCATTTCTAGATTTAATTTTATCAGTGACGTTCAGAGCCAAATATTAGAAAGCCGATGATGTATAAATACCAAACCAGTTGAAGAAGTATATCACAAAAAATACCTAAATAAACCAAATCCCTCTAAGGTAAACTTTGCCGGAGAGAGTTGAAACCTTAGTTTCTTTATTATTTCAAAATTTATCAACGGACGATTATAGAAAGGTTTGTTATAATCATGTCAGTACTGTAGTACTGACTACTGAGCTGATGATACCCTCGGGGACTGATTGTCCACCAGCAGAGGTATCGACCCAGTGCTGTAATTTAAAAAAAAAAACACGTTTAATAATTTAGTGCGTCCGAGGCGCTTTTCTGGGTTCATCTTCAATTGTGAACTGGATAAAGAATAGTTTCATTAGCACTCATACCACATTTTCTTATCTGTGTCTTTTATAGAAATAAAGTCAATAAATAACCGATCTCTTTAAAATCTGTTCAATTTTGTATTTAAGATATTAATTTCAAATATTAGTGAACACTTTAGTAACAATTCACTTTCTTCTAATAGCATCTCTGTTGTTACTTTTGTATACTCTTGTAACTAAAGATAAGCGCAGTGCAAGTACATACGGGCATCTTTGATTACCTACATGTATATGCATTTCATTTGGTCTCTAGTGGTCTTCAGTGGTTTTACTGGCATTATACTTCCCTTTGTTAAATTGTTAGTGAATATAATTTTTAAAGATGCGGCTCATTCATCGCCAAAAAGTAAGTTCTTCTATAATAATCATGTTTATCATGTGTATTGAACTAAGGCCATGCTAAAACTATTTATTTATACTCGATGTATTGAGATCCATAAATTGGAGCGAGTACGCGAAACGTTATTTCAATACGTTTTTTTCGGAATGAAAATTAAGCAATTCACAAGGCATGCGATTAATAATATGTAGCTGGGTTTTGTGTGTATTTTAGTCTAGGCGCCATCTAAATAACTATCGAGATGACTAATAAAACAACCGACGGTCACATAACACGATATAAACATAAATATAACTATATATATGGACCTAATGCAAATGGATATTTCTATGTCATTGTGATTTCAATTTTGAGGTTAAAAGGATGTACATTTTCGATTTTACCTGTATTAGAACGGTTTTTAGTTGATCGAATCAGACACATCAAATTATTTACCTCTGTTTCACTTTCAATGAATGCTGATATTCTTTTCCTTTATATATCATAACAATCATTAGTCATGTATAATCCATCTCTAGCTAAAGGGTTAAATTGAAGTTCAATTAGATACGAATTCAATGAGGTCTTATTATTCTCTTGCAAGTGAATAATTCATCATCGATGTTTTTCTAGCATATTTTGACAAAATATAAGCATTCTGACTGCTAATAGCGTATTGTATTTATTTCAGTTTAATAAATGATTGAACAAAAGTTGTATGTATCTCGTAGCTTGTGTCCCCAGAACAATGCACTATCATTATATATATATACGTATAAAAACAGTAATGGCTATTTAAAAATATCACTTTAGATTTTCCAAATGATATTTGATGGAAGTGTTAAGTATGTTTTCTTGAATCTAATAAGAGGACACAAGCAGTTACATTTTTAAATAAAAGAAATTTTACTATTTCAAACCTTTATTTCAATTTGTTCGAATTCTTTTACCTGTTAAAATAGGTAATTTTATACGAAATAGATTTAGGTATAAGGAAGTGGTATTTAAAATGAAAGAAATACGTTACCGTTTAAAAACATGAAACTTTACTATTGCATGCAACGTTGTTACATCCTGTTAGAATATTTAATTTTCATTGAACAAAATACACATGGTTTGTATGCGTCACGGTACAAGGAACTTATATCAAACACATATTGTACAAAATAATTTCACATTTTTCAATGACAGTCACGTGATCTTTGTTTATTTTTTTCGTTGGGTACTTCAATATTGGTGACTGATGCGCTGCGTTTTGGTACTTCCTTTTTTTCTTTTTGCGTTGGGTACTTGGATGTTGGTGATTGATGCGTTGAATTTTGGTACCTTCTCTTTTCCTTTTTCGTTCGGTACTTGGATGTTGGTGATTGATGCGTTGAATATTGATACTTCCTCTTTCCTTTTTCGTGTGAAGACTTTGATAAATACAGTTATCGTTGCAAATAGATGTAAAATTTTAACTCTACATGATTTAAAAAATATTCGACAATTATTTTTCTTAGGGGTGAGTGTTCCCCATTTAACAAAAAAGTATGATAAATGTAATATATTGATGTCTTTCTCTTTTTTTTTTATGCTAATACAAAGCCCACTAATTTAGATATCTCAGCATATATATAAATTAAAAAAGTATGAATTCAAAAATTATTTAATATCGTAGTTTAATCATTTGTAAATGACAAAGTTATCTTCACTAACGTTTCATGGCTAGATCCAAAGTTTTCAAGAAAATGTTATTTTCATTTAATGTGTCTGTTTTACGAATGTGGTCATTGGCGTCCAGTGACACCATTTGCATTACACATTGCGGTATTTCTGATTTGGTAATACTCTCCAAGCTTATAACAATTATTTTTGCTTGTAACCCAATAAAATGCTCAATTCCAACAGTAGCTTCATAGCTCGCCCAATCATTGTTCACACACTCATTTGAAATAATTAAGATTATCTTTTAACATTTTGAAATGGAATTACTTATGACAAGTCTATTTTGATCAGGCCGTGCATCCCCATCTCCTCTGTCTGACAAAAGAAGTTTATAATTGCGTCTCTCTTCTAGAAATGAACGCAGCGGTCCGTACACCCATTTATAGTCGCCTTCGCAATAAGCTATATATGCAACATATTCAAGTGTTTCTTCTTTTGACTTCTGGAAAAGTGGATTGACCATTCCGATAACTAAACAAAAGTATTGTAGGTGCAATTTGTAGCGATATCCAAATAGGATGAATAATAGAAGTACACCGAATAAAGTTGCAGAAAAAAATTAACCATACTGTCGTAATACATCTTATTCTCATAATTTGCAATTGATTGTAGACAACATTTGTTGTAATATTTCCATCGCTTCCGACACACGAATAACTACCATTGCTGTCAAGTTTCACTTTAGTAGTAAATAACAAGTCTACACTAATCTAATGAAGCACAAGTACAAACAAGAGGGTTAGTTGTTAAATACGCTATTTTGTTGTTTCTGATGTTAAGGAAACTAAGAATGTTCAAGTCTTCTAGATTTAATGGAATACTTGTGAAAACATTTCCTTCAAGTATCAAACATTGTAAACTGTCTAATTGACTTTTAAATGTTGAAGTTCTGAATTGTTCTTCGAATGCATTTCTTGAAAAGTCTATATACTGCAAATGTTTCAGTCCGTCAAGGAATTTACCTTGGTGATCCTCTTTAAGACCAACACTTAGTGAAGAACTTTGCATTATTAACTGTTCCAAATTGACGGCAGATTTCAGAAGGTTGGGTTTTAAAAGTCCGCATTTGAATACACATTAAGTATTACCCCGTTCTGAAGTCCATTAAATGTGTAGTTGCAGTCCGCAAGTGATGTGTATGTAAAATCAATGATTTTCAATCGTGTGATACCAATGAATGTTATACTGTTGATCATGCCAAAATCATGGCCAATTATAAAGGAGGCGTTTAAGAATTCGAGAGAAGAAGGAAGTCTTATTGAGTAATCTTTTTGCTTATCAGTTTTAAGACCATGGTCTCTCGTTTGTCTAGAACTATCACTCTTTTGTTTTTGAACATATTGTATAAAGTTACCACTAATTAAAGACATGTCTATTCTCTTGATATTGATAAAGAAATTGAAATATAAAAAGATATATTCCTGGTGAAAATCAAATTTATTCTTACTTAAGTCTAAAGTCTCAAGACAGTTTCTGTATTTCATTTTCTGGAAGGCGGATGCATCTATATCTGATATCGTTGTCTCTTAAAGATAATCGTTTTACGCATATGTTACCGATATATGCAAATAGATCAGCAGAAATAACGTATTCGCTGTAACTTTTGAAATTATCGCTCAATTCCAATTCATCCATCTGTCGATTTTCAAACACATGTAAAGCTTGTAAAGTATTTGATAGTTTCGAGAATCTTTGACCTAGCGTACTAACTCTAGAAAGTACTTCTAACGGTGCAAAAGTATCGATTTCTATTTCTCGTATACCGCCATTGATACATAAATACTTTAATGGCGTCCTTTTAAATGAATCAAATGTATAGTTATGTATAACATAACCTTCATAATCGCAATGGAAATAATGAAGATTTTTCATGACAGAAAATATCTCCGCGAATGATCCATTTGACGGTCCACCATAAGTAAACACCTTTGTTAAATTTAAAACATCCGACCACGCCTCTCTTGGATACGTTGACAACAAGTCATGTGATATATGAAGTACTTGTAGGTCATCTAGTGGTACAAATATATTCCCTTGAAACGTTTTCATTGGATTATCGAATAAATTGAGTTCGGTTAAAAGTGTCAATTTTTCAAAAGCTGATTTATCTATTGCACTTATGTTACAGCTGCTTATATCCAGTTATCTCAGCTGTGTATATCTAGTAAAAATGTTCTTACCTAGACTATTAAGGTTATTTTTCATCAGAAGTAAATCTGTTGTGTTTGATGGACATTCTGCCGGTATGAATGTTACATTCCTTGAACTGCAGTCACATCGTAATTCTTTCACACGTATTGTAATATCACAATGTCTTGAATAAACAAATGAAAGAATACAGTTAACACAAATAAAGAATAAACGTTGTAGTATCACCATTTTTCAAATTAATTGTAAATCTTTTACTTTTAATATCCTTATTTTTGAGTACATAACCACAAAATTTAGTAATATTCTCCTTTCATTAAACATTTAAATATCTAAATATATATATAGTATTCAAAAACGGAGCCACTCAAGCAATAATTTAAATAATTAAATATATATACAATGGTAAATTTCATATCTAAAGTTTACTGTTGATATGTTACTAAGGTGATAATTGTTTGACGGAAGGTAGACATGAAGTTCGGGCAATTACATGAAATAGAAATCGACTGCCTGGTACATCCCCATTTGATCGTCGGTCCATTTAACAAGCTTTAAAGAAATTAATATATCATAAAACGGATTTTAATCAAATCACGTGACACGATTTTAAAGATTCACTCAGAAGGTTCAAAACCCCTTTACCTGAAACAATTATTCTTATCATAACGTCGGTTTCTTTAAAATGTATAAAAGTAATTATTTTATCATGAAACGGGTTTCGAAGATGCACTCACACAGTGCAACACCCCATTACCTGACACAATTATTTTTATCAAAACGTCGGTTCATTTAACATGTTTAAAATTAATTTAACAGACCAAGAAACGGATTTTCAAAAACTTCCGTGGTGCATATTATTGGAGACGCAATCCACTCAGAATATTTATTTTTTTGGGGTAGTATTTCACTTAAATAGCAAGAAATTTTAACACATGAGATTACTCACAAAGTCAAAGATGCATGTTCAGCTTCCCATATTAGATGTAATACCACCATTGATTTTCCCCTATTTGTCTTTTTTAAATTTGCACTTTTCAAAAAAAATGTGCAGAATTTATCTTTGTTTCAAATAAAGAAATACTTGTCATACATTTTAATATTATATTTTACATGGTCATAAAAGAGGGAGGTTTGGCATGCCACAAATCCAGGTTCAACCCACCATTTTTGCCTTTAAAAATTCCTGTACCAAGTCAGGAATATGACCATTGTTATATTATAGTCGTTTCTGTGGGTGTGTTACATTTTAACGTTGTGTTTCCGTTGTGTCGTTTGTTTTCTCTTATTTTTGAGTGTGAATTCACATTACTATAAGACGTGTCACGGTACTTATCTATCCCAAATTCATGTCTTTGAGTTTGATGTTATATTTGTTATTCTCATAGGATTTTGTCTAATGCTAAGTCCGTTTCTGTGTGTGTTACATTTTAATGTTGTGTCGTTGTTCTCCTTTTATATTAAATGCGTTTCCCTCAGTTTTATTTTGTTACCCCGACTTTGTTTTTTTTTGTCCATGGATTTCTGAGTTTTGAACAGCGGTATACTACTGTTGCCTTTATTTGGCATGAGTACAGTTTTATCCTGTCCAGTTCTAAAGGAATAATTCACATAACATTGCATTGCATATACCCATCAAGGTTTAGTCACCATGAAACCTCAAGATTACAAAATATTCTATAGAAATCCTAAATAAAAAATAATCGTGTTTTGAAATACCTAAGACATATGTTTATGACACAGAAATGTTTTAAATGCAATAAAATGTAGGATTAATTACACTGTCAAATTCATGAGAATATTTTTTCGACGATAAATCTTACGGGGCGATAGATTAAATAATTATGATACAGTATACTACAAAATATGATAAATATTAAGTCTAAAAGGGTACATATCACCATAAAAATAACTTTAGAATGAGCAAATATTAGATATTTCGGATAACATATATTCTTCTTCGGTAATATCACGATTTAAAATAAATCATGTCAATATGTTCAAATTAAAACACTATCAAAATCTTAAAGTTTATACAATTCAAGCGAACATCACAGACGCTGGTACAATGTACAATTTTAAAATTTTCAAATACGGCGCAAAGACTACAAAGATATGCCAAAATAAAAAAAAAGTGTTTTGCGATGTGTACTGGCACAACTCTAAATTTTCAAAGATGGTGACATTTGAGATGTAACAACTGCATGGAT
This sequence comes from Mytilus galloprovincialis, assembly GCF_965363235.1. Taxonomy (NCBI): domain Eukaryota; kingdom Metazoa; phylum Mollusca; class Bivalvia; order Mytilida; family Mytilidae; genus Mytilus; species Mytilus galloprovincialis. The sequence goes on from NC_134850.1 coordinate 3,635,069, forward strand.
AGCAGTCCCCCCAAAAAAAGGCATTTTTTTTTGTTCTTCCATCGCCGGAATTCGAATCCATGCTACTGCAATATCGTGACACCAACTCGCCTGCACTGTATCCGGTGCGCTAGACCACACGACCACCTTGACTTCACAATAATAAATCTTTCCGGGCCAGGTGTCACCTTTTCTCGTCAGTTTTAATCTAGCGTCGTAATACAGTACATGATATATAAGACATGAAGATGTTATTGTTACAGATCAGCTCAATTATCTATAGTAAAGGATCCTACAAATTAATGCAAGATACAGTCACAGAAAATAATTATATTTATAAGTATGTCTGAACCAGTGACAACTCTACAACAGATTTATCCATCGGATCACCAGCAATCATGGTGATACATGGCTGTGTACATTCTGTATACAACTTGTCGAAACATCAACCCAACAATGTTTGATCTGTAAATTTTCTTTCGCAAATATTTTGTTCTTCCCTCGCCAGGATTCGAACCCATGCTCTAGCGCGCCTGTTACAGTGCAATTATAAAAGTTAAACAAACAGTGTCAGAACATTGCACATAACATATACATGTATACAAACACTGTACATTTTAAAAGCATTTTAAGTTCCTCACAATATATATTCTTTGTACATTTTACTTAATTCAAACGAAATTTGAATATGCAAATTATATGATAAATCAAAAATAATGGTAAAACTAAGTTCAAAATATTTGAATTTGAGTTAAGAAAAGCTCCTGAAATACATAATTAAAATTTAACTATTGAGAGTTGGTAAGTATCGTAACACAGAGACCAGATATTTCAGTATTGATGATAAATTTGTTTCTTACTCTGATCAAGACATGTGAAAAAATCACCCAGTAATAACTCAAAAATCAACCCATGTCTAAGAATGAGCTTATTTATTTTCATCCTACAGCAGCTAGTACATGTAGGTTGCGAGGTATAGTGTATATCATAAGCGATCTACGCATCCCAATATGAATTTCGTATGCTCCATCTCTCACCTCTTTTATCACCAACATAGTTCTAATAACTTTTATTTTAACTTATAGGTACAAAAATGCACAAATATAAGTTCAACAAAATGCACAAATATTTAATTCAATAATAAAAGTCTTTTTGCAGCAAATTTGCGCAATGCATTCTGAAAAATTTCAACAGACCAATGCAATTCTTTCCGCATGGATTTTCTTGCCGCTGAATAATTTTATAGCAATTTCCAATAAAGCGAAGGCCTCCCATGCATTCCAATTTGGTATCAAATACTTTTCTTCTGTAACAAGTTGTATACCATCAATGATATCCTGACACTACCTTACATTGTTGAGGTAAAAATAACATAGAAAACTAAGGAAATAAGCATATGCTGTGGGAGGAAATGGACAATTCCATCCTTCCATTAAAGGTTCATCTGGTGTAATGTTGAATCTCCGGTAAATTGTATACAGTCACAAGCATTATTTTCAACATATTAACAACACTCTTCTTGTGGAATGATAGCAGTTTAAGTGATTGGTGATGGAGAACTGACAAGGTCATCTCGCTGTACATTTAATGAAGATTGTTGACATAAGTGTGTATGCTAATCCTGTTTTGAATATATATAAGATTCAGAATCAAGTTTTTAATTATATGCATAAAACAACATTTCGGATTCTACTATTTTCTAAACATCATTTACATATGAGGTTAATGGTTTGATAGGGAATTTCCATATCAACACATCAAAGTTAGATACTTGATCTGAAAATAAGATGCATCGCCAATCATAGCTAGGCAACGTATACAACTTTTCTATAAGTATTTCACGAGCACAACTATAACCAAGGCCAGTACTATGCTCGTTCCTGACCTGGTTACTCATCTTGCTAGGTTGGGGGAACTAGCTGGTAGCTTTTTTATGAATACATGTCAACGTAACACAGGTTAAAGTTCTATATATAATGTTTATTAAATCAGCTTTCAGTCTAGTTTATCAATCACAATAATCACATAAGTTCCTGAGACATATTAAGTATGGCTCCACCTAAGAATCATGCAGAGGGTGATACAGTGATAGTTGTCAAATTGACTTTTTGGGGCTTCATATGTTCTATTTTGATAAGAAACTAAAAAAAATAACAATTACACATGTGTTGTACATTTGGTTGCTATGGTTACGATGGCACCATATCAACCCTTTAATTTCAGTCTTAAAACCTTAAAAATTTCTGTTTTTCATCACAGATTTTTTTATAAACTGCTAATTAATTTCGATAAAACAAATATATGTTATCATAGTTCCTCATTTGTTCTAAAAATTGAAGTTGATAAACAAAAGTTACAATTCTTGCAGTTTTTCATTTTCTTAAAAGGAGTCAAAATTACGTTTTTCAAATGTTATTTTCTTCCAAGAGCAGGGTCCTATGGATAACCTGTTTGTTTGCATTTGTTCATTGGACCTTTGTCTATAACATAAAAAAAATCGTTTGTAGCCTCCTTTAGATTTTTCAGAAAAAAAAGTTTTTTTTTTCTCAATTTTTTTTTTGCATTTTTTTTTCTTACAATAAGCTTGATTATTTTCATGTGTCTATAGAACAATTCATTTGATTGTGTCTTTTTAGCTTGTATGACACCTAAATATTGAAACAAGTAAAGAAACCAGTTACTTATTTATCATTATCCTTAAATCAAACTACTAGTTTCCATGGAAACAGAACACACCAATTTTGAGAATCACACATTTTTGATAAATGTATGCTTTATAATGATAAAATTTTAATCAAGCATTTTTTTTTAATTTTTCTCCATGTTATACATAGTAACATCAAATTAATTAAAATAATGAATTAAAGGAAATTTGGTCGTCATGGAGACAAATGCCAACATTTACAAAATCTTCGTTTAAAATCACTTAAACAATATTTGTTCAAACTATGATTTTCTGTACAAAATCATTGTAAGGAGCAAAAATATAAAATATTGATGCTATATTTAAATTTTTCAAACAACCGTTGGACGATATTTGTCCCCCCTCCTGACAGTTAAGCTCTATATTTCATCAATGAAAGCTTTTCAGATATGTTTGTACAAAATGTTGTAGTGCAAGAAATAGCCTTTGAATCATTAAAAAATGAACTTATTCCTTAATTTTTTCTAGAGAATTCAATGTGAATGTGAAATTTGGACAAGAAAAGGGGGTAAGAACCCTATCAATATAGTAGTAATGGTTCAAGATAAAGCTCAACACTGTTTCTAAAAAGGACAACAAATTGGTTGCTCTATAGGATCAGAATACGCATGTATCTCATCAACTAAACATTTTTTAAAGATCCATGACAATGAGCCATTGCGGTCAAGGTCAGACAGACATGTACACCTTACAATTGTTCACTTCAGTACACTAAAGTAGTTTTATCTTGTTTTGCTTATTATAATTGAAAAACATACCAAAACACAAAACTTAACATTGACCAATGAATCATGAACATGAGGTCAAGAGCAGATCAAACTATCTGGTAATTATATTTTTTTATGGTTTTGTTTATTTTAAACATTAAAATGTTGTCAAGGAAAAGGGACACCTGACAGAAGGAAACTTCTTAGCATAAAGTTTTCGATAAAAGGTTTGAAGCATCCATGTCTTCTCCCCTTTAAAATATAAAGCTGTATACAAATAGTTTACACTGCTGCAGCCAGATAGTAATCAGTAAATCGTCTCCCATATATAGAGCTCTATTTTAACAGGCAATACAAAAATCAGTTAGCATTATTTTCTTTATAATTCTATAAATTTTTTGTTTTTACAAATAGTCAATCAAGTCTTTTCCTTTAAAGATGCAGACACACACAAGTTTATTCAGTCCCTTCTAAACAAACCACTTGAAGCATTTGGGCAAAAGTTGTATGGCCCAGTCCTTAATGTCAGATCAAAACTTCTTCAGGCTATAATGCATCCAAAAGGGTAGTATGTCTACTGTCTTATTGATATCTTATAAAATGCTACTTCAAGACATTATATGTGTGTGACTGTGATAGCTCTATGTCTGTTATGTAACTCAATATGTAGTTCCTCTAGAAAATCAACAAAACAGAAATGAAAATATTATAATACATGCAAATTAATAATGGTACATGTATGATCATGTTTAAAATAATTGTAAGAATAAAAATCATAGAAATCAAATGTCATACTTACATTGTATAAACGCCTGTTTACTCAACAAGCATATGACATCAAAACTTGAAACCGTTAAATTTAGTTTAATTGCTTTGGGAGAGGAAAAAGTGGAAGTAGACAGTTAGCAGTTATCATTGTTATGAATAGATTTGATAAATAGTAAAAAAAAATCTATATTTATCTTTATCTGATCCAAGTTTTCAAAAAAAAATTGACTCTTTAAAGTGCTGTTGTAATATATGTATTAACAATATATTGTGATGTATTTCATTGTTATAACACAAATCATTGTAATCATTGTACGAAATTTAAAACCGGCAAGGGTCCATAATTGGATTAATAAAGTATTCTTTAATATTCATATACATGTATATATTGGTCAACATTTCATATCAATGAAATTGAACTTTTTCAGCCTAGTTGTAATATAATGTACTTTTACAATGTGTGTAAAGAAATCAAAAGGATCAGTACTAGTTCATTTGAAATAAACTTTAAAAATAAGAACAAGAGAACAAAAGTGGCACAATCTACTAACAGTTCTCTATTTATATGTTTGTTTTAACAACTAATTTGTCTAATATAAGAATATTTAAAAAAAAAATATTTTCTATTGGTTAATTACCATGTAAACAATGCATCACTTTCTTCATGGCTTACATTTCTGCTCTAGTAACTTTAAATGACACTAGATGACTTGTAGAAGGTACCTTAAAAACAGATTAATATTAATAATAATAAATATTCATCTGATTTTTAAATTAAGCTAAACAAAACAAATTAAATATAGAATATGGAGTTCAGTATGGCTTTCATTTTCACTGAACTAGTATATATATTTGTTTAGGGGCCAGTTAAAGGACACCTTTTGATGCGGGAATTTCTCACTGCATTGAAGACCTACTGGTGACCTTCTGTCTGTTCTATTTTGTGTCTATGGTCGACACATTCCCCATTTCCATTCTCAATTTTAACCTTCATACCTTTTCTCAAAACATATTTTTGTATATATATTGGGTTATGTTCTTATGTTGTACTGTTATACCACTGTCCCAGGTTAGGGGAGGGTTGGGATCCCGCTAACATGTTTAACCCTGTCACATTATTTATGGATGTACCTGTCCCAAGTCAGGAGCCTGTAATTCAGTGGTTGTCGTTTGTTTATGTGTTACATATTTGTTTTGGGTTCATTTTTTTTTATATAAATAAGGGCGTTAGTTTTCTCGTTTGAATTGTTTCACATTGTCTTATCGGGGCCTTTAATAGCTGACTATGCGGTATGGGTTTTGCTCAATGTTGAAGGCCGTACGGTGACCTATATTTGTTAATGTCTGTATCATTTTGGTCTCTTGTGGACAGTTGTCTCATTGGCAATCATACCACATGTTCTTTTTTATATTAATTAGGAATACAAAAAAAAAGTGAAATACAAATGCAATTCCAAGATTCTTAAAAGTGAGTCGGGCAACAGTAATTATAAAGAGTAATATAGAGTCAGTGATGTCCACTGTGATATATTACAGTAAAAACAATTTATGTAAAATTTCAGTTGCTCACTCTGACATATTAAGAAAAATAGTTTTACAATGCCAAGGCTTCATGACATAGTAATCAATATATTGAAGATTTCGGAAAGTTTCATGCAATCTAAGTCCTGGTCTTTCATTGTCTTTGTGGAGTTGCATCCATAAATTCCCAATATACAACTACATGTAAATGGCAAAAAAAATATAACATAAAAGATAACAAGAAAGCACAAATTACTCACTTAAAAGTCTGTAATACATATAATTCAGTGCATGTGGTTGTCCTTTGTTCATGTTGGTTATGTACATTTCTTCATGTACTAAATAAATGTTGTATATGTGTCATGTATATACATGTATATACATCATTTTGTACATGTACATGTATCATTACGACATTTGTTTTTTATATAAAAAAAATGGATATAAAGCAGACCGTTTAATAGTTTTCTATTTGGAATGCTTTACATTTGTTATTTCTGGGTTATTCAGATCTTACTACACAGTATGGATTAACTCATTGTTGAAGGATGTATAGTGTTAATGACAGTAACATAGAAAGTACATTTATGTGACTATCAATTGATCTCTAGCATGTCTACCTATTACATCATGAACATGTAGCATGGTAATAAATAAAATTGAGAAAGGAAATGGGGAATGTGTCAAAGCGACAACAACCTGAGAATGCTTTCATTGCTATCGGGTCCGTTCGCCCTAATAACATGTTCACCCTGGGTTCAGTCGCCAATACATGTAAAGTCTGTTCGCCCTACTAAAAAATGATATTGAGAGCATTGAAGTTGAATAAAGATATTTTTATTCTTTAAATTTATGAAAACTGTATCATGGAAATATTTAAAAGCTGATGGCTTGTTTTGATCAATTATTGATCAATGACATAACAAATCAAAGGAAAAATAATAAATTAGTTTCGGCTATATACATGATATATGTACAATTATTAGGGTAATTTTTCAACAAAATTTCAATATATTCTGTTCACATTATAGTCATAATAAACAAAGAAACAAGAAAACATTTTGGAAAAAAAAATCAGGGCGAATGGACCTTGGGCAAACAGGTATCAGGGCGAACAGGTACTAGGGTGAACGTGAATCAGGGCGAACGGCAATCATTCCAAATCATCCTGTTTGGATATTTCAAATATTTAGGTTTATTTAATATTAATAACATTAAAATAAATAATTCAACAAAACAGGCTAACTGTCTTGACTACATGTCTAGCATTTCACTGGGACCAGCAGCTTGAACGCTATTGGTCACGTACATGTACATACTAAATTGAGTCATTGCCCCTCCCCCTTTCCAAAAAATAAAAATTTTCTGAATGTACTTTTATTCCACATTTAATAAAAAAAAAAGTAATCATGTTGTTAAACCTACCACTTTCAACTGGGAGAAGTATGTTGTATTCCTTCAGGCTCCTTTGGCTATGAAAAGGCCTCTGACTGTCTGTATTTTGTCTTCATCATCATGTCAAGTTTCCATTTGTAACTTTTAATTACCCTATTGAAACTCTATACCAAGTTTGTAACAGTATGGTGTATAAACTCTGAGTGAAGTGTAAGTAGTAAACATCCATTCTCTGTGAGATAACACTATAAACAAGTCTGCTTTCTTCAGTTGTTATTTCTTGATTGAAGTATTTGTACGGAGCGATACTTTTCAGTCCAGAAGATAATTTCAAATGATATTTTCCATCTCTGTGACACAAACTTAGCTTTAGTTGTGTCTTTAGGGTAACATTATTAAAGAACACAACTAGAATTTCTTTGCTGACAGCTTCATATTGTATGATAAACAACATCGTAAATTTGCCTCCACATGTTGTGAAGCAGAACCGGAAGTGATAAATTGTTTACAAAACACGATGCACAGAACAAAAATCATCGGTAAAAATGATTTATCTATCCAATTTAACGCAATAAACAATGAATCTACACTAAATTATCAATTCCTCAACACTGTTAATTGCAGTTTTATAATAAATGCAGAATACATTATGAGTTGTATTTCCTTGAAATAGTAAGAAAAAGCGGGTAATTTAAAATGAAAATAACTGTTTACTGATCATAGGCTACAAATATAATTTTTTGATATGTTGTTTGGGAGATTCCATATTTTCTGAAATGCTATTTGGTTTACTAAAACTCGCCTGCTCACGACAGATATATGTTATAGCATCCATCATATTTCCAATACTTATAGTGAGAAAAACATGCCCATCTGATTTTTTATTAGGGTATAAATGACATTTATAGTAGGCATTAACAATTATGGTTGAAAATATGTTAATTTTTACTCAAAGTATGTCACATAACCAAATATTTAGCATATTGGTTACATAGGGTAAATCACTTTTTCTTCATATTGCATGATTCTTAGGTGGAGTCATACTTAAAACTGCATGTCTAATATCAACTCATTACAACTATCTAATATCCAAGTCTAAAACACAAGTGTCCACTGCAAGTGTCAAAATACAAGTGTCCAATACGTGACTGTACGTAATTTACATAATAATGCTAGTTTATCTATTTCCCAAATATCCAGTATTTGTGACATAACTCTAACTATCTTAAAAAGTCAGTAATCCTTTTTATATATATAACACTTCTGTAATCCTTAAGTCTCTAATGTCAATTTAGCCCTCAGAGGATTACATAATAATTTGCTTTTCACCTATCTAAAATTGTGATGATTTATATTAACTATTTATCAAGTAAATTATTTCTTAAGCTAGTGCTAAATATCTGAACTAATACTAAATTATAACAAATCTTTGAATTCCACATTTTAACATTCTTGTATCTAAAATATACTGGTTATACAACCCTCTATTTTGTTTTCGAACATGTTGTTTTCTGAAATGAAGTAATCGACACAATAGACTAGCTTAAAACAAGGTCTAAGATTATCAGGCTTCCATACAGATAATGGTAGTTCTTCAGAAAATAATTGTTTTCCGGAGATAAGAACAGAGTAAATCTTTACATTCACAGTATTTTGCTATGACATCTTGTGAAAAATTTGTTAACACAGAAATTGGGTCTGCGTACATGTATTTATAAGAAACATCTCCGCCACTGAAAAGGATACTCGCCATTCTTACCCTTCTTTAGGTGATCCGTGAACTCCTATCGGTACCAAAAGTATCCCATGTTTTGTAATACTTTATTTGACATTATGACTTGGCCATGAGTAACTTGATCGTGTTATCCAATGTACTGCAGAAGATATCCGAATTTTACAATCTAGAGAGCAAGCAAAATCAAAAGTTCGTATATCGTCAGTTATGCACGGTCAATGAATTGTCAAGCGCATATCAAAAATATATTTCTTTTATATAATTTACTCGAAAAATAGTGTTTACCATCATCATCCTCACAGTATTACAAAAGTCTCCATTCGGCAAAATTGTACGATTCATCTAGGGGAGAATGCCAAAGATTATAAGAAAGCTTGTTGTGCGGATTCCTTGTCGCCATGTAATTCTAAAGCAATCCCCAATAAAATGTAGGCATCTTTCGTATTCCAATTTGGTATCAAATAACTTTCTGCTATAACAAGTTCTAGACCTTCTAAGGAATCCTGACACTGTCGTACATTATTGATGTGATAATGACAAAGAAAACTAAGGAAGTATGCATACGCTATGGCTGGAAATAAATCAGTGATACCCCTTACCTCCATTTCAAGTTCGTCTGGAATTAACGTTGAATTCACATTAAATCCTATAAGATCTATGAACATTATTTTCAGAAGATAAACAACATTCTTCTTGATAAATGGCAGCAGTTTAAGTGACTGGTAATGGATATCTGTCAGAGTCAATCCTTTGTATAGCTTATCGGGAGTACATTTCGATAAAGAATACCTAATGATGTGTAAGGCTTCCCTGTATTGCTTTGTTTTGTAAAAAAGTGATGCTACCATAAGCCACCCAGAAACAGCGTCATGAAACACATTTGTTAGCAGAGTACTGAGATAGGATTTGTACTGTTTGTATTTGTATTTATTATTGATAAATGCACCATCAAGTGGTAGACACTGAGCTTGTCTACTGCCCCTCTGTGATATGTAGTATGCATACAAGTGTTTTAGTGAAAATTGGTGACACGATATGTTGTGTTTTACTCCTGTATTAAATATATTTAAATCAGGATAAGTTTTGAAGGAACTATTTGCACAATACAAAATACCTGATTGTACTATTTTATTAACGTCATTTACATATAATGTAAATGGTTCAATTGGAAAATTCCACATTGATACATCAAAGTTAGATATTTGATCTGAAAATAAAATGCATCGCCAACCATAGCTGTGTAACGTATTTAATTTTTGTAAAAGAACGTCACGAATACGTCCCTCTATTTTGTTCTCGAACATGTTGTTTTCTGGAATGAAGTAATGTAAACAAACGGAGTACTCAACACAATAAACCAGCCTGTTAAAACATCGCATGAAACAATGAATAAGATTATTAGGCTTCCATACAGATAATGGTAGTTCTTCAGATATCCAGAAAATAATTGTTTTCAGGAAATAAGAACAGAGTAAATCTTTACATTGATAATCTTTTGCTATAACATCTTTAAGAATGATCTTTAAGAGACCATAGCAGAGTAATTGTGTGTGAGTAAATGTATAAATAAGAAGTTTTTCAGCCACTGAAAAAGATACTCGCCATTCTAGATCTTCCTTAGGCGACCCTTTTACGCCGATCGGTACAAAACATACCCCGTGATTCATAATACTGTGTTTGACATTATGACTTGGCCATGAGCTACTTGATCTTGTTAGCCATTGTACTGCTGAAGATATCCACGTTTTACAATGTACAGAAAAAGCTAAATCAAGAACTCCGTTAGGGTCAGATATACACGGTCCGTGAATTGTCTCGCCATTTTTAAACCCAACCGAGAAGGCATTTTGTTTACATAGTGCACCCGAAAAATATGTTTTTCCATTATGTTCCTCACAGTGTTCCAAAAGGGACTGACTTCTGCTATATTGTAGTCTTAGTAGAGAATAACCAGGCTTTACATCGTCTGTATCCATAAACAAATAAGTCATACATGGATCAAAGATAGGTTTTACATCCTCGGTCACCTCAATAGATTTGCTAACTTGCATTATATCAAGATCACTTCCTCGCATGTCAAGTCCTTCCCCAAAACTTCCACTTGTTATAACTGTTTTCAGCTTTTCATTTGACAAATTATCTCTCATCATGTTCATTAATCTGAGTGTGTTAACATGATCCTCTGTTCCTATGATATTATGACATAGATAGCGATAAAGAGCTAGAGATATGTTTGATGTTGAAATGTCTGTAAAAAAATGAGATAAACAAAGTAAGTGAATAAAAACATCTATTAAATAAAACGTACAGTTTTTATGCATTCGATGACTTTGTTTATAATTTAAAGTTCTCACAGTATATATTGGTTATACATTCATTTTAAATCAAACAAGATTCGAATATGCAGATGATGTGTAATATTGAGTTGACTACAGATAATAGAACATACGCAATTGGTTTTAAAAGTAATTAAAAAAAAAACACGAAAATATAAATAGTTACAAAATTTATCCATTTTTTTAACACGAACTTTTTAAAGGATAATCACCTCCTGCAATGCATGTTTCACCTGACATGTCAATCTAGAATCGTTCAAAATTTCAGATAGAAATCTTATATAGTGACTGATGTGGTTAAAACATTTACCTGTTGCGTGTAGGCCGGTGATCAATGTCGGAATTATGCAATTTTAATTGTCGAAAAATATAATACGGCTATTAAAGATATCATTCGGTTTGGAAATATGTGTACTTTGAGACTTGGTCGTCAAAAGAAAATATAGGGCAGTTTATCAGAAATCAAGATCTAAGATCGCATGTCGTTTTCAAGGAAAAACAAAATTGAATTTATTTTCTTTCTTATTTAGATTGCAATGCAAAAAAATGGAAACTCATTTAGAAATGAGTTTTCCGAGTACACGTATGCAACTTTACAAAAAGGAGGGGGTAATTTTTCAGTTTAAAATTGTGTACTCTTTTAAAAATAAAGTTACGATACTGTTGTCAGGTCATTAAAGATTGCATATTTTGGCGTTAATATTGATTCACTTATAGGGTCTTTGCATCGGAACTAAACACATTTATTCAAAAAACAGTTGTTGGCATGACACGGGTTATGATCTTCTCATATATGTTATGATGGTTTGATACTAAAACCCTAACGGGAAGGATTGTGCCTGATGTTCATATGATGAAATCATAATCTTTCAGTCAGTTTAATTGAAGTCTGGAGCTGGCATGTCAGTTAACTGCTAGTAGTCTGTTGTTATTTATGTATTATTGTCATTTTGTTTATTTTCTTTGGTTACATCTTCTGACATCAGACTCGGACATCTCTTGAACTGAATTTTAATGTGCGTATTGTTATGCGTTTACTTTTCTACATTGGCTAGAGGTATAGGGGAGGGTTGAGATCTCACAAACATGTTTAACCCCGCCGCATTTTTGCGCCTGTCCCAAGTCAGGAGCCTCTGGCCTTTGTTAGTCTTGTATTATTTTTAATTTTAGTTTCTTGTGTACAATTTGGAAATTAGTATGGCGTTCATTATCACTGAACTAGCATATATTTGTTTAGGGGCCAGCTGAAGGAAGCCTCCGGGTGCGGGAATTTCTCGCTACATTGAAGACCTATTGGTGACCTTCTGCTGTTGTTTTTGTCTATGGTCGGGTTGTTGTCTCTTTGGCATATTACCCATATCCATTCTCAATTTTATCTTTTAAGTAATAAGAACAACGGCCGTCGCAACTTTACAACATTTATATGAAATTATAAATAAATATATATTTATTAATATAACCATCTAGAATACCTCATTGAAAGCGGAAACTAACGTATTGGTTATATACATTAAATTCGATACATGCAAAACTGGCGACAAAAATTATTTCAAAACAGAAATATAATTGAGTTTGTACAATTGGTCTAAAGTGTTTTAAAACACTACAAAATTTTTAAACCACGAATTCTGTAGTAATATTGCAAATATGATTGTTAAGCATTAGATATTTAACATGTTGTGCAATTTTATACAGTAGGGGTCAAATGTGTGAATACCAAATATAGCGAGCTTTTATCCAGCATCATTGGACATCAATTTCAAAACATTTCATCATTGCAAAATACAATTTGACAATATCAATATCAATTTACGAATGGGGGAAATAAAACAATTGTAATATCAGTGCAAAAATGTCAAAAGAACCCTGTCTAGAAAGTAATGTCTTTTCCTGCTGCTTCCATTTAAAAAAACTTGCTTTTGTAAATGTCCTTGTGATTCAGAATAAAGTTTTAATCCCAGTAAAGGTTTGAAGTGGCTGTGTGACAAATTAGCCGTAAACAGCCTTTACTTGAATATACTGTTTTGAACAGTGTAATTGACTTGATTGTATTTGTTTTGTATTACAATAGATGCAAGCATATGAAACAGAGACGAAAGATATCAGAGGGACTTTCAAACACTTAAGTCGAAATAAACTGACAAACAGTAGTGCATAAAACACAACCTTTTATAACCGTGACTTCGATTTCTTGAGTTGAGCTGGCTGCTGTTTTATCTGTATTTCTCTTAGATATTATCGTCGACTGATATCCCTTTGATATCTGCGGCCTGTTTTAAGTAGTTAGGGGTACAATCCTGTTCATGAAGTCTGTACTGACTCAACATGCACCAGAGTAAGGTAGCAATTGTGACCTGTGCCCATTATCTAATGGTGCAGAGGATATAGTCCTATAGAAGTGGTTTTGAACCTTCATCCTAATTTGGGTCTTATATAGTTCATTATAAGTAAGAAAAATGTCAAAAGAGTATTATAACAAATCTTCAATTGATGAAACTTTGAGGACCAAGTTCATTCGTTTGCAAATTATTTATAACACAATTGTCTAATTGATAATTTTAAACGTAGAGGGATAAAACGAACTTTGTGAATCATCACGTCGTGAAAATTCTTAAAAAAATTAGATTAATGATACCAATTTTCTGCAACAGATGCATATTTCGACAAGGAATGTCTCCAGTGGTTCCCGAGTCAAAATATTTAAAAAATCCAAAACTTATGAAAATAAATGAAGAGCTCGACCTTATACCATTTGAAATTGAATAAAATCATTCGTTTAGACGTTAATATATTTACAGATCCATGAAATACTCCGATGCAAAGTGCATAATCAAAAGGCTAAATCAAAAGCTCAAACACATCAAATGAATGGATAACAACTGTCATATTCCAGACTTGGTTATAGACATTTTCTTATGTAGTAAATGGTGGATTAAAATAGTGTTATAATTAGATAAGGCTCTCATTTTATGACAGTTACATAAAATACCATTATATTGACTACGATATGTGACAAAACAAACAGACATAATAGGTGACAAAAACAAAGTAGGGGTACAACAGTCAACATTGTGTTATAATCTCAATGTCATATATGTCAACATAAAAAAAATCAAAAAGTCATATAAACGAAGAACATCTGCAAAAAAAGGCAAGTATATTTTTTTTTTTACTGAAGCACAGTAGCACGAGGGCGGGTGCATTCGACCACTTTGAAGGGATATAACCAAAAACAGACTAACCAGTAAAAATATTATTCACAAACACAAATAATAGAATACTAGAACATATTATTGAGCTGATCGTGTATTATTTAAAAGTAGTGAATAGTCACCAAGAGACATTTATAAACTCAGGAGTTGAATAGAAACTGACAATGCCCTGACACAACTTGACAATCAACACGAACCCTCAAATATCGGGTCATAATAAACTTTAATACAATCAAACGTGTACAACAGTTCGTAACATTTTATCAAATTATATCTAAAGTTTTCTATGAAAATTAAAGATAAATTGTATATCTGCCATCCTCCTAGCCTGTTATTGGATTTAATATGAAAAGTGTATTACGTAATATCAAATTTCGTTTCCATTTGAATTACACGTAGTTATAACACCTACGCAATATTTTGTAATTTCCATTTAAAAACCCAGGTAAATTAAACATGGTGAAAATGAAAACTAAGGTATATGAAAAATTGTGTACACACAGGATCACTTAGATAGTAAATCGATCTAGGGTGTATTTCCTCCCATATTTTTTTGTAACTACTAATATTACATCACAATATATTGAAGATTTTCTATATCAATTAAAGTAAAATTGTTTACCTGCCATCCTCTTAGACTGAAATAGGATTTAATATGAAACTTGAATTCCAGAATAATAACTTTCGTTTTCATTTAAATAACATGTTTATCACCTACGCACTTTTTTGTAATTTGCCCTTAAAAACCCAAGGACATGGTGAAAGTAAAATATACCATAACAAAAGTGTACACACATGATGAATTTGGTTGTAAATAGATCTAAAATTTTTTTCTTTTCATATTCTAATTTGTTTTGTGACATAGGCAGCACTTTATGACTATAGTATATACACTAAAGATTGAAATGAATAAAAACTGAATAGATTGTAGATCTGAACATTTGCCTTCTTTGCTACCAGCTAAATTTCTTATATTAAGTAATTATTTAGAGTGTAAAGTAGGTAAATTTAAGCAGATCATTAATATTTAGAACTTTTTTTCTAAAAAGCCAGCAATTAATAAATATTCGTAGTATACTAAGTCTACATAAGAATGTGAATCAAAATATTAAGAGTTGGTTGTAAACATTTACCTAAAATTGAAACTAGCTAGGATTCTTATAATTATCGCTATTTTGTTCATTTTTCCTTTGATATTTTTTTGTGATCATTTTTCATATCAGGCTACTCGCTTGAGATGGAAAATTATCGCTAGAAACTAAGCAGGCACGTGGCGTTGCTAACGATGTTGACATGAAATTGACAACGTCGTCATAGGTAAAATAGCGATAAATAAATTATCATTGGTCATCTAAACTCGATAGCCTTTTTTGCTTTCGCCGTCCCGGCTCAAGCGAGAACATCAATCTCGTTGAGATGATCAACGATAATCTATAAGTACAGTTTAGAGAAGGAAGTAGGTGAATTAGAACAGATCAATATTTGTTAATTTTGATGACCACAGTTAGATATTTTGTCAAACCAATGATTAAATGACAAGTTATAACTGATAATTTCAAACGTAGGTACAAATATTTTGTCTGAGAGAGGGATAAATTGAACTTTTTTAAAACATCACTTCCACGCATGTCAACACCTTCTTCAGAGCTTCCACTGAATATAAATGTGTTCCGTTAGTCATTTGATAAATTATCATGTTCATTAATCTGATTGTTTTAACATGATTTTCTGTTCCTACGACATTTTGACATAGATAGCGACACAGAGCTAGTGATATGTTGAGTGTAATAGTGTCTGTAGTTAGAGAAGTAAAAACAAACACGGTAAGAACATTGTACAAGATATATAAACAAAAACTGTACATCTATAATGTATTCGATAATTTTGCTGACAATTACGTCATTTCTAAGCTATGGTGATGTGATTTCATTTGAATTGCAGTTTCCATGTAAAAACCTTAGAGTATAAAATAAAACGTTGCTCATACTCAGTTAAGAATTTGAAAGAACATACAAATAAAAGGTATTGCTTACCTACAATCTCGATAGCCTGTTTAGATTTAGGTGCGATGTGTGTTTTTCTGTAAAGCCTATATTCGTTTCTATTCAAAACAGACGGACTATTAGTAACGACTACGCAATATACTTTAACTTTGTAATTCGGTTATAAATGGAAAGAAACATTGCAATTGGAGTATTTTTTAAACTAGTTCAAGATATAAATAATTGTGTTTAGACACATGGTTTATCAATATGTAAAGTTGTGGATATAACAACGAGTTCTTTTTTATATGAAATATAACAAAATGTATAAAATACCATACACAATATCTGATCGTATCTGTTCACAACGATTTCTGTATACAAAACCATTTGAAAATGAATAAAAAGAATCGTTTAGATGTGCTTACATATAATACATTCACAGACCCATTTAGAACTCCGAGGAAAATTCAAAAAGGAAAGTCAATAGTCAATATGCATAATCAAAACCTCAAACACATCAACACATATGAATTTTAATTGTTGTCTTCCTGACTTGATACAGGCATGTTCTTATGTAGAAAATAGTGAATAAACCTAGTTTTATAACTTGCTAAACTTCTCACTTGTATGAAAGTTGCACAAAATACCAATATATTGACAACGATTTTGAACAAAATAAAGAGACATATTAGCTGTAAATGTCAGAAATATGGTAACAACAGTCAATCTTGTGTTACAATCTGTTTTACTGTTAGAACAAACAAATATGTCAACAAAGAAACACAAAAAGGCATATAGACAAAACTCATTAGCACAGATTAAAAACAAGAATACAAAAATTTACCATAGCACAATGACATCGAATGATACAATGACGGGATGTTTAAGTACCAAACCATGTTACATGGATATATTTCTACAAATAGACTAAACAGTAAAAGTAATATTCCCAAAGACAAATGCAAGAATTATATAACACATTATTGAGGTGATAACAATGTCAGTATCTAGAATCTATACTTCAAACCCATCGTGTATAATGCAATACATTCAAAACTCATGAATTTGAAAGAAACAGCAATGTAATGAAAAACAGGAAATTCGATACAAAAATTTCCAGAAATAAATTTATCAAAGAGTAAGTGGAACAGGTTACACCTGTTCCAATCGTTATGTTGATAATTTTTAGTACAAGTTTGGGTTTAAGCTCAGGGGGTATGAGTCTAATTAGCTTATATCACTATCAAAGAAAGAAGACGGGTTGTTATAATGATTTTTCGAGATTGTGCATGTGCATGATGTGTTTATCTATTTTGTGGTTTTGTTCTCTGTGAGTAAAGAAAACTTATAGATGAAATGGAATTATTTTTCTATGTAAAATCAAATTGAATGGGTTAGTCTGTTTTAGAGTTGGGCCATTCTATGATATGTGCTTTCGTTTTAATTAAAATATTTAACACGTACAATGTATGCAATATTTTGACATTTAAAAATAGCAGTTGGTAACTATATAATCACATTCTAAATAAGATGTTATATGGAACTTAAAGTTAAATAGTTTACCTGCCATCCTCCTGTTAAAGGATTTGATATGAACTATGTATTTCCGTAATATCAACTTTTAATTTGAAAAACACGTAGTTTTAAAACCTACGCAATACTTTGTAATTTGCATTTAAAACCCCAGGTGAAAATGAAAACTAAGGTCTAATAAAAAAAATTATGTACACACAGGACCAATTAGATAGTAAATCGACCTACATGTATGGTGTGTTTCCTCCCAATATTTTTTTGTAACTACTAATATTCTAGCACAATATATTGCAGATTTTCTATATGAATTAAATCTATATAGCCAGAAATGGGATTTGATGTAAAAATTGTATTCCGGTATATTAACTTTCGTTTTCATTTAAATAACACGTTCTTAAATCACCTACACACTACTTTGTAATTTGCCTTTTAAAAACCAAGGTACATAGTGAAAGTAAAAACATACCATTAAAGAGGGACGAAAGATATCAAAGGGACAGTCAAACTCAGAAATCTAAAATAAACTGACAACGACATGGCAAAAATGAAAAAAACAACCAGACAAACAATAGTACACATGACACAACATAGAAGACTAAAGAATAAACAACACGAACCAAAACCAAAAACTAGGGGTGATCTCATATGCTCCGGAAGGGTAAGCAGAACCTGCTCCACATGTGGCATCCGTCGTGTTGCTTATGTGATAACAAATCCGGTAAATAGTCTAATTCGGTAGGTCACATTTATGAAAAGGAAAGGGATTGTAGTTACGACGTAAGGAACATATCCGATATCATTTGTGAAACAGTTTTTCCATAACGGTCAACCAACTCGTGATGGCGTCCGTAAAATTTACGAAGGGATGATTTCAACTTCACCATTTGGAACTCTTTGTTTAATAGCTTCCTTGTGAGCAACAACCCTCTATCAAGAAAATCATGATAGGAAATGCAAGCACGGGAGTATCGTATCAATTGGGAGATATATACCCCGTATGCAGATGCTGCTGGCATGTTGCTTCATAGAAATGGAAAGTTCACAATAGGAAAGCTGACATCATCTATTTTGTCGTAAAGTTTTGTTTTCAACCGACTCTCATTGTCAATTTCTAGATGTAAGTCAATATATGAGCCTGACTTAACTGTATCTGTAGTATCCTTTATCTCTAGTTAAAAAGTGTACAAACGTGATGAATTTGGTTGTAAATAGATCTGGTTTTTTCTTTCTTTCATATTATAATTTGTTTTGTAACGTAGGCATCTGAGCATAGTTTTGTGTGATTTATGAATTTTGAACAGCGGTATACTACTGTTGCCTTTATTTACAACTATTCGTAGTATATTTCAGATTGAAACGAATACCAAACTACATAGAATGTGGAAACAAACATTAAGAGTTTGCTTTAAACATTTTAACGTATTTGGTACTAGCTATGCTTCTTATATATAATTTGTTTAAAGGTTGGAGTAGGTAAATTAAAACGGATTATTGATATTTAGAACTATGTTTTAATAGGCAGCAGTTCATAAATATTCGTAGTGTACTTATGATTGAAATGCAAAAACAAAAACTACCTAGAAATACAAATACAAACATGAAGAGTTGGTTGTTATATAAAAGCAGAAGAAAAAATCCGAGTTGCAAACTAAAACCGAGATAAACACATCAAACACAAGAGGAAAACACCGACACAGCAGAAACACTAAAAAATATTACAGTCATAGAAACGAAATATATAACACCAATGGCCATTCTCCCGACTGGGCAAAGGACATTTGAACAAAATGGTTGGCTGAACCTGGCTCCGTGGCTCGCCAAACCTCCCGCTTGTATGGAAATGTTAAATATCAACATTTGACTTGAATTAAAACTAGCTAGGTTTCTTATAAGTACAGTTTAAACAAGACGTAGAGGAATAAGAACAGATCAATAATTGTTAAATTTGATGATGAAAGTTTTATTTTTTGTTTAATTAATGATTTCATGACAAGTTATCAAACTGAAAATTTCAAACGTAGGTATAAATATTTTCTCAAAGAGAGGGATACATTGAACTTTTTAAAACATCACTGCCTAGTTTTCTCTGAAATAAGATAAAGGATACCGATTGGAAGATGTGCATTTCGAAAACTTTTGTCAGTGATGCTTGAGTTAAAAATATGACTAAGTTTGCAAATATTTACGACAAAGAAGAAAAAGACATTTCAAACAATAGCAGACACCGGATGTGGATCCGTAATCTGGACAGTAAATCTTCATTCTAGATTAATATACGCACACAGAAAATTACGTTGAACACAACATTAAGAATGTATCATACCAAAGACGGGAGAAACTGAAAACTCCATGTAACATTTAACACAAAGCACGTAAAACACAACATAAAGGTTGTCACATATCAAAGAAGTGTAAAACTGAAAACCTTAAATGATAATCTACAGAAGACCAAGTATATACGGTCAACAGGGCACAAAATAGCAAGCTAAAGACATAGCAAAACGAATTCGGTGCTTATGATAAGTGTAGGCAGATCTAACTCTACTTGTCCCGTCACTTCGTGAATGTCAGTTTTGATAATTTCACAAGTTAAGGGTGATTGTACAATAACGAAAATACATTTAAATTGATACTGGGTGTCTGGAGCTGGCATGTTAGAAACTACTAGTATTCCTTTGTGCATTTATAAGTATCATTATCAATTTGACTAGGTTTTTTCAAAAACTATTTTGACATCGGATTCAGATTTCTTTTAAACTGGGGTTTACTGTGCGTATTGATCTGTGTTTATTCATTCTACATTGCCTAGATGTATAGGAGAGGATTGAGATCTTGCAAAAAATGTTAAACCTCATCGCATATTTAGCGCTGTCCTAAGTCAGGAGCCGGTAGCCTTTTGTTAGTCTTGTATATTTTTTAATCGTAATTCCTGTTTATGTTTAAAAAATAATAGATGCAAGCTATACTTTATTGTAATTTAAACATGAATAGGCAATATATTCGTAATTATTTTTTCCCGAGCGATAGCCCAATCGTTGTTTACAAACTCTTTTGTCCGCTACCAACCCCCAGTGTCAATTTATAGATGTAAGTCCAGGTATGAATGCTTAACATTTAATCATTTGTTGTACATCGGCTTCTTTTATAGCAAACTACATGTATACTATATTGATTCAAAATTAAGAATGGAAATAGGATATATGACAAAGCGACAAAAACTAAACCAAAGAACAGAAAACACCCGAAGACCACCAATGTGTCTACAATACAGCGAAAAAAAAAAACCGCCAACGAGGCGTCCTAAAGCTTGCCCTAAACCAAGTATGTACTAGTCCATTGATAATGGACATCATACTAAAGTTCGAAATATGTGAACTTTTCATGTGCGTTAATACCCTCATCATATATACATGTACCAGGATATAACTTTTGCATTTGTGCATGATGCGCGTTTCGTCTACAAAGACTCAGTAGCGACACTCGAATCAAACAAAGTTAAACATTTGAATAATGTAAATGGCATTTCATATGGTCTGTAGTAGTCTTAAGTATTTGCAATACTACTACATTTTATTTGATTTTCATGCATAGAGTTTAAAACAAATATTACGGGTTTTTTTTAAACGTCCAACAGTAAAGGTCTACTTTTTTTATGCGCATTGAATTAAGGCCATGTTAAACGCTAGTCATTTATACTTTCTATACATAGGTTGAACAAGTGAATCTTATATCAATACATTTTTTTTCGGAATGAACAAACTAGTATGCATTCAAACTTTAAACGTTCTTCTTTGTAACTTCAATTTTTAAGAGTAAGAAATTATTCTAAACAACGAAAACATGTTTTGGCCGTGAGTTGTTTGGTGCACGTGAATACATTTTCAATATTAAATAGCGGGCTTATTTCATATGGAGCGACCTTGATAAAGTTTTAGTGAAAAAACTTTTTAGTATCTTTTTAACATTTTTAAGCAAGCAAATCCACAGTAATTGGTGTGAGCGTTTTGACAGAAACATTGTCAGTGTTTAAGGTTTCTTTCTTTAGTATATGGTTTTCTTATTGTTTTTCATGATTGTAAATTGTATAATATAGTCTTATACTATAGACTAGGGATATCAAAAGATCTGAAATTTAATACTCGGATACTCGGTCAAGATACTCGAGTACTCGATAGTACTGGGATGAATATTAAACGTCTATTCAAAAGTTTACATTTAAGGTTTGATGCAGTGTTTTTGTTACTACCTTTCATAAACATATAAACGAAAGTCAAACGTACGACACACATAGCTTTGTCCGCTGTTGTTTGTGTCAATTAAACAATGAATTACGGACTGCCGTTTCTACAAATAACCTATTAAAATAACAATAATTGTTTGTGTACGTGTTTATGAACGAAATTGCAATAAAGTCCGACAAAGTAGACAATATAAGTAACATCTGTTCCTGAGGAGTTGGTATTTTTTATATTACGACTTCTCCATTTATTTGTTAGCATCAATATTGGACTTTAAATTACTTGTGCATTTTTGTGTTGCTCAGTCTTACTTTTTCTGTGTTGTTTTGTTGCACTGTCGTCCTTCTGATTTTCTTTTTTTAGCAATGACGTTGGCAGTTTATTTTCGATTTTTAGTTTTGAACGTCGCTGTCGTACTTTCCCCTATCTTTAATTGTAAATTAAACAATTATAGTTTCAAATACAGAGTACTTAAATCAATTTTATTATGCATCTTATACCAGTCACATTTACAAAGAAGTCTTGATAAACAAACAAAGGTAAGTTTTTACGGCTTGTGATGCATTGATTAATAATCCATGAAAGTGTTGGTCCGTGTAAAAACACCGTACAAAATGTCTTTAATCAGATGCGGTAGGGTTCACCGCAGGTCATTTTGATTTTGTTCTTGTGTAGAAATATGATTTGGTCAACAATTTGAGACTAAAGACTGTTTGACTTTTTATTTTTGGTTTCAAAATGTGCACGTGAAAACATTCAGTGAAGGAAGGGGTGTTGCTGGTACTACTATAGCAAATAGTAGATTCAGATAAACATATATTTTTGTTGTTAATTGATTTTATTTAGTATTACGAGGGTGATATTTCAACGGAACTAAATTTAAGAGAGTGGAAATGTGAAGAGAAATATCTCAAGATGTATAACAAGCATCCGATTACTAAAATTGTACCCGAGTACTCGTTGCCATCCCTACTATTAATAAATATAAAAAGTAGTAATTACTTTTTACAAATACTGCATTAAATATTCAAAATGATATTTGGTTGGAAGATTTAAAGTATGTTAACATATCAAACATGACAAACAGAAAAGAATGTGATAGGATGACGATGCAGTAACTTTTGATCATTAAAAAGGAATTTATTTTTTTGTATTATAATGGTGTCATTCATTCTAACCTATCGACACATTTGAATACTTTTACCTGTTATATAAGGTAACTTTATACGAATTAGATTTGGGTATAAAGAAGTGGTATTTAAAATGTAGGAAAACCGTTATCGTTTAAATTCACATGACTCTTTCTAATTACATGCAACGTAGTTACATCCTGTTAGAATATTTAATTTTGATTGAACAAAATACACATGGTTTGCCTGCATCACAGTACAATGAACTTATATAAAACACAATTTAAATAAAAATAATGTGATATTTTTCAATAACTATCATCATAATCATGTGATATTAAGTTTGTTTATTTTCGTCGGATATTGGGATGTTTGCGATTGATGCGTTGCATTTTAGTACTTCCTGTTATCCCTGTCCTGATAAATGTAAATCTTGTAACTTTACATAATTTTAAAAATAGTTTACAATGCTTCTGCCTTTATTTTCTGAGTCATTCCGCATGAAAAAAGTATAATAAATGCAGAGGGAAATCTAGTGACAAAATATTACCTCCCCTGTCAATATGAGAAACTAGATCGTGTTTGTCATATTTTAGCAAGGACGCTATCAGTTATGTTTTCTGGGAAAAACGTTCTTGTAAATAGTAAAAACAGAAATAAGTAAAAATAAAAACAAAACTTCCATTCAAAATTCTAATTCCCCCCCTTAAGTAGCAAACGACGACAACAGCTGATTTTGCGTATATACATATATAGATCGATCAGAGCAAATACGGGAAAAAAGTATATGGTTTTCTTATTGTTTTGCATGATTGTAAATTGTATAATACAGTCTTATACTATAGACTAGGGATATCAAAAGATCTGAAATTTAATACTCGGATACTCGGTCAAGATACTCGAGTACTCGATAGTACTGGGATGAATATTAAACGTCTATTCAAAAGTTTACATTTAAGGTTTGATGCAGTGTTTTTGTTACTACCTTTCATAAACATATAAACGAAAGTCAAACGTACGACACACATAGCTTTGTCCGCTGTTGTTTGTGTCAATTAAACAATGAATTACGGACTGCCGTTTCTACAAATAACCTATTAAAATAACAATAATTGTTTGTGTACGTGTTTATGAACGAAATTGCAATAAAGTCCGACAAAGTAGACAATATAAGTAACATCTGTTCCTGAGGAGTTGGTATTTTTTATATTACGACTTCTCCATTTATTTGTTAGCATCAATATTGGACTTTAAATTACTTGTGCATTTTTGTGTTGCTCAGTCTTACTTTTTCTGTGTTGTTTTGTTGCACTGTCGTCCTTCTGATTTTCTTTTTTTAGCAATGACGTTGGCAGTTTATTTTCGATTTTTAGTTTTGAACGTCGCTGTCGTACTTTCCCCTATCTTTAATTGTAAATTAAACAATTATAGTTTCAAATACAGAGTACTTAAATCAATTTTATTATGCATCTTATACCAGTCACATTTACAAAGAAGTCTTGATAAACAAACAAAGGTAAGTTTTTACGGCTTGTGATGCATTGATTAATAATCCATGAAAGTGTTGGTCCGTGTAAAAACACCGTACAAAATGTCTTTAATCAGATGCGGTAGGGTTCACCGCAGGTCATTTTGATTTTGTTCTTGTGTAGAAATATGATTTGGTCAACAATTTGAGACTAAAGACTGTTTGACTTTTTATTTTTGGTTTCAAAATGTGCACGTGAAAACATTCAGTGAAGGAAGGGGTGTTGCTGGTACTACTATAGCAAATAGTAGATTCAGATAAACATATATTTTTGTTGTTAATTGATTTTATTTAGTATTACGAGGGTGATATTTCAACGGAACTAAATTTAAGAGAGTGGAAATGTGAAGAGAAATATCTCAAGATGTATAACAAGCATCCGATTACTAAAATTGTACCCGAGTACTCGTTGCCATCCCTACTATTAATAAATATAAAAAGTAGTAATTACTTTTTACAAATACTGCATTAAATATTCAAAATGATATTTGGTTGGAAGATTTAAAGTATGTTAACATATCAAACATGACAAACAGAAAAGAATGTGATAGGATGACGATGCAGTAACTTTTGATCATTAAAAAGGAATTTATTTTTTTGTATTATAATGGTGTCATTCATTCTAACCTATCGACACATTTGAATACTTTTACCTGTTATATAAGGTAACTTTATACGAATTAGATTTGGGTATAAAGAAGTGGTATTTAAAATGTAGGAAAACCGTTATCGTTTAAATTCACATGACTCTTTCTAATTACATGCAACGTAGTTACATCCTGTTAGAATATTTAATTTTGATTGAACAAAATACACATGGTTTGCCTGCATCACAGTACAATGAACTTATATAAAACACAATTTAAATAAAAATAATGTGATATTTTTCAATAACTATCATCATAATCATGTGATATTAAGTTTGTTTATTTTCGTCGGATATTGGGATGTTTGCGATTGATGCGTTGCATTTTAGTACTTCCTGTTATCCCTGTCCTGATAAATGTAAATCTTGTAACTTTACATAATTTTAAAAATAGTTTACAATGCTTCTGCCTTTATTTTCTGAGTCATTCCGCATGAAAAAAGTATAATAAATGCAGAGGGAAATCTAGTGACAAAATATTACCTCCCCTGTCAATATGAGAAACTAGATCGTGTTTGTCATATTTTAGCAAGGACGCTATCAGTTATGTTTTCTGGGAAAAACGTTCTTGTAAATAGTAAAAACAGAAATAAGTAAAAATAAAAACAAAACTTCCATTCAAAATTCTAATTCCCCCCCTTAAGTAGCAAACGACGACAACAGCTGATTTTGCGTATATACATATATAGATCGATCAGAGCAAATACGGGAAAAAATTTAAAGGAATCGATAGATATGCAGAAAAGACTGGCACTTTTTAAATTAATATAGAAAAGAGTATGTGGTATGATTGCCACAAGAGGCCAAATTGACACAGAAATTAAACAACTATAAGGTTACTAAGCCAAATAAATCATGCTCTATATCGATGTGAACGTTAAATGTGAATAGATCGAGAAAACCGCAAATACTGCAATAAAAATATCGACATGACATTTTCTTAAAATTGAACAAAAATTAATAGGAAGATAATACTGTATATACCTGGTTAACCTGCACAAAAAGACTTTTAAATGGTTATTTTCACGAAAAGACAAATAATTGTACACGTGACAAAAGCAGATGGGTGTGCTCGACTACTAAGGTTTAGAAATAAGTATATTTTCGAAATGTGTATCATGCTAATGATTTTTTTGCTGGAAAACTCTGAAAATGGGTGACTCGAAGGACCTTTCGATTAGTAATGTACATGACGTTTGCCAAATTATTTTATTGATATGCAGCAAAGATTGGCAGGTTTTAATTTTCAGGTTTTCAAGCTTCTTAAGCAATTATCTTGAAATATACTGAACATAAACCATCGTGTAGTTGCATGTATATTCGAATAACACAGTTTAATATGAACATGATTAACAAATAATAACTTTAAAATGCACAATCATTATTCAGATATAACTTTTGATGAGTGTCGTCATCGATATTGTTTGGTTATTGTCTTTCTCGACCCTATCATAAAACGAATTTTCTATTATTTTCGTTCACTGAATGTATCAAACTGTTGTCTCTCACTTCTTTTTTTATCTAATACAAAGCTCACTCAATTAGATATCCCAGAATATTCAATGGAACCAGTTTAAATGTGAAAATTGTTTGATATTAAATGTTATCATCTATCATTTATTAATGACAAAGTTGTTATCATTAACGTTCCATGGATTTATTCAAGCATTTCCAGAAAATGTTATTTTCATTTAATGTGTGTTTTACGAATGTGGTCATTGGCATACAATGACATCGTTTGAAGAACACATTGCAGTATCCCAGGAAATGTTCATACCCAACAGTAGCCTCATAGTATGCCCAATAATTGTTCACAAACTCTTCTGAAATTTCTAAGATTATCTTTTTGCATTTTGGAATTGAATTGTTTAGAGCGAAAAGTAAATGTTTTCCAGCAAGGACATCTCCTCTATCTAACAAAAGAAGTTTATAATTTCATCTCTCTTCGAGAAATAAGCGCAAATGTCCATATACCCATTTATAGTCGCCATCGCAATAAGCTACATATGCCTCATATTCAAGTGCTTCTTCTTTTGACTTCCGTAAAAGTGGATTGGCCATTCCGATGAATAAAAAAAAATATTGTAGGTGCAATTTGTAGCGATATTGAATTAGAATAAATAAAAGAAGCACACCATATAAAGTTGCAGAAAAGATAACCCATACTGTCGTAATACATCATATTCTTATAATTCGCAATTGATTGTAGACAACTTTGTTGTTGTAATGTTTCCATCGTTTCCGACACACGAATAACTACATTGCTGTCAAGTATTTCACAATTATCATACAATGATTCAACCTCTGGATTATTCTTCGTGGAATTCTTAAATTCGTGGTTTACTGTGACCCACGAAAACCAAAAAAATTGGTATACCACGAATACAAAAAAATCCACAGTTACTGTATTGTATTTTAGGATTTTGTGGTAAACTGGGGGTTTTACTGTCGCAAATATCAGTTCACCTGTCTCCGCGTCGCCAGGTAAACTCAATTTGCGACAGTAAAACCCCAGTTTACACCCGCAAATCCTCAAATACAAAACGGTTGTCTCCTAATTTTGACTTCTGTGCTGACATTTACTATCATTGATATGGTTATATTTATAAATTTACTGTTTACAACCCTTTTGAAATTGTTGAAATACTAAGGCTTTTCTACCTTAGGAATAGATTACATTAGCTGTATTTGCCAAAAACGTTTAGGAATTTTGGTCTTCAATGCTCATCTTTGTACTTTATTTGAACTTTTTAATTTGTTTGGATTTGAGCGTCACTGAAGAGCATTTTGTAGACGAAACGCGCGTTCGGCGTAAATACTAAATTTAATCATGGTATCTATGAAGAGTTTTTATCAAGACTTTGCAAAGAAGTCCATTTACCGACATTTATAACCGTTTTCTTTAAACATTGCGGAGATACAGCAGTCCCGGTTGCTAATATAGGAGTACAAAAGAGGCAGATATTCCAGAACCTGTCTAATATTTTACAGAATGGACTGCTATCGGCTTATATCCTTTACATAATTAAAATTTAACTGTTGAGAGTTGAAAATATCGTAATACACATTTGCTGAGAACAGATATTTAGTATTGATACGAAATTTGTTTCTTACACCGATCAAGACATGTAAAAAAATCACCTAGTAATAACTCAAAAATCAACCCATGTCTAAGAATGAGCTTATTTATTTTCATCCTACAGCAGCCAGTACATGTAGGTTGCGAGGTATAGTGTATACCATAAGCGATCTACGCATCTCAATATGAATTTCGTATGCTCCATCTCTCATCTCTTTTATCACCAACATAAATAGTTCTAATAACTTTTATTTTAACTTATAGGAACAAAAATGCACACATATAAGTTCAACATAATGCACACATATTCAATTCAATAATAAAAGTCTCTTTGGAGCAAATTTGCGCAATGCATTTGAAATATTTCAACAGACCGATGCAATTCTTCCGCATGGATTTTCTTGTCGCTAAATAATTTTATAGCAATTTCCAATAAAGTGAAGGCCTCCCATGCATTCCAATTTGGTATCAAATACTTTTCTTTTGTAACAAGTTGTAGACCATCAATGATATCCTGACACTGCCTTACATTGTTGAGGTGAACATGACATATAAAACTAAGGAAATAAGCATATGCTGTGGGAGGAAATGGACATGTAAAAATTCTATCCCTCCATTAAAAGTTCATCTGGTGTAACGTTGAATATCCGGTAAATCGTATACAATGACAAGCATTATTTTCAACAAATTAACAACACTCTTCTTGTGGAATGATATCAGTTTAAGTGATTGGTGGTGGAGATCCGACAAGGTCATCTCGCTGTACATTTCAATAAAGAGTACCGTATGATGTGTAAAGCTTAACTGTTTTTTTCTCTTGTAAAAAAACGAAGCTATTAATAGCCATCCAGATGCAGCGTCATGATAGATATTTGTTAGCAGATTACGTAGACACGGTTTGTACTGTTTGTATTGGTATAAACTATTGACAATTGGACCATCAAGTGGTAAACGTTGAGCTTGATTTTTGCACCGCACCACTGTGATATGCAATATGCATTTAAGTGTTTTAATGAAGATTGTGGACACAATATTGTGCTAATAATCCTGTATTGAATATATCAGATTCAAAATAAAGTTATAAATTATATGCATAAAACAACATTTCGAATTGTACTATTTTCTGAACATCATTTACATATGAGGTAAATGGTTCGATAGGGAAATTCCACATCAACACATCAAAGTTAGATATTTGAATTGAAAATAAGATGCATCGCCAACCATAGCTTTGTAACATATATAATTTATCTAAAAGTATGTCACGAGCACATCCCTCTATTTTGTTCTCGAACATGTTCTTCTCTGGAATGAAGAAATGGAAGCAAACTGAATGCTCGACACAATAGACTTAAAGATGGACGGAAGATACCAAAGGAACAGTCAAACTCATAAATCTTAAATAAACTGACAACGCCAAGGCTAAAAAAGAAAAAGACAAACAAACAACCAAACAATAGTCCACATGACACATCATAGAAAACTAAAGAACAAACAACACGAACCCCACCAAAAACTAGGGGTGATCTCAGGTGCTTCGGAAGGGTAAGCAGATCCTGCTCCACATGTGGCACCCGTCGTGTTGTTTATGTGATAACAAATCCGGTAAATAGTCTAAATCGGTAGGTCACATTCATGAAAGTTAAGGAGATTGTTGTTACGACGTAAGGAACATATCCGATATCATTTGTGAAACGGTTATTCCATAACGGTCAACCAACTCGTGATGGCGTCCGTAAAATTTAGGAAGGGTTGATTTCAACTTCACCATTTGAAACTCTTGGTTTAATAGCTTCCTTGTGAGCAGCAACTCTTTATCAAGAAAATCATGATAGGAAATACCAGCAAGGGAATATCGTATCAATTGGGAGATACATACCCCGTATGCAGGTGCTGCTGGAATGATGCTACGTAGAAATGAAAAGTCGTAAAGTTTTGTTTTCAACCGGCCCTCATTGTCAATTTATAGATGTAAATCAAGATATGAGGCCGACTTATCTGTATCTGTATTATCCTTTATCTCTTTCGATGGGATAGATGCGTTCCACATAGTCACCAAATTTTGAATTATTTAGTGAAAGAACATCATCTATATAGCGGTAAGTAGAGTTACAGGATATTGCTAACTTCTTGTTTTTCTTCCGAAGAATTTACTGCATGAAGTCTGCCTCATAATAACAAAGAAACAAGTCGGCAAGTAGAGAGGCATAATTTGTTTCCATTGGAATGCCGACACGTCCTCCGAACGTAACAAATATGTTGTCAATCAAGAAATCAAGCATCTTGATAATATCAGTGTCAGAGAATTTTTTGTTTGAATCAGAGTGATCCTTTACAAAGTAAGATTTATCCCTCCCTAAGACAGATACTTGTATCAACGTTGGCCATTCTTTTTTATGAAAAGTCAAATATTTTAATACTGTTACAAGATGAAAGAGAGTTAGATTGTATGCACTCTAAAAGATCTTTGGATTTTTTAAGTATCCACATCTGATTCACGCCACCTCTATAGGCCATTTTATAATAACTTTGAAACCCGTCTTTGATTGCTGATAAAATATATATTAATAATTTAGAAAGAGGTTTCATGGAGCACTTGGAAGACCCAGCAATATACCGTTGTTTGTAAGGACACATGTAGTTTAGGTATCCAATACAGTGATGGAAGATCCAGTTCTTCATCTTTGGTTGAAATTCCAAAGGAACATAAAACAGACCTATGATTATCAAGGTTTTCCTCTTTGGTAAGTGTCGTGAGGGTATATGTTGAGTTTCCAAGTGAATTGTCAATACCTAATTCGTGTATCAAGCAGTTAATGTAATGAACTTTACGCACAAAAACGATGTTGTTTTGGGCTATATCATCGGGGAAAACAACATATTTGTCATGGAGGTAGGATAGGTGTTTTGCAACATTTGGGTCTTTAAAGATTGACGTAGCATGGGCATTGATAGACCCATTCAGTTTCTTAATTCTGATTTGTATCAACGAACTAACTGCCTTAATCAATTCGGAAAGAGTGTCTATGTCTTCATTCTCGCGCTTAGCCCATTGCCTGGCATAATCCTCGACTGAATGCATCACAATTTTAAAGTTGAATTTCCAATTGATGGATTTAGGCTCACGATATTTCGAACCTTTCGATAACACATTTTGTAGAGAAGTGTTATTAACAATGTTGAGGTCACCGGTAATAACGTGGCCAGCAGGCTTTTATGTGAATTGGGAACTAGCACAATAGTGCAATCAGGAGGTTTAGACTTGAAGTCGTCAATATCGAGATCCTGCAAAACGTGTTTGTAATTGAAAATTTTAGTTGCAATAGGTTTGGTATAGGTATAAGAAATGATTGGTACATACTGGTCTTTGAAATAAGGAGCTTTTTTCGATTGAACTAATTTATTATGAAGGATATTGCCTAAGTTGACGCCATCGAAACCTTTGTTGGCAAAGGAAAGATTAAGGAAAAATATTTTCTCTTTTTCATCTTTTCCAATGCGGACTGGCTTGAAATGTCTGTGACTTGCAATATCCGAAATTATAGCTTTAAGTTTGTATTGGTCTGAATGAGGGTTTTTAACAGTGGAATCAAAACATAAATTGAACAGAGAATGAAGTTTTGAAAGGATAAATGATTTAAGTTTGGTGCGAATGTGATGATTACCTAGCGGCTTTTGTATAAATGGCAACAAGTCATTAATAGAGACATCATGTAGAGAAGGTGATGTATAATGACGATGACCATGACTGCGTCTTCGTTGAGGAGTCGAGTTGAAAATATTCATCACATTCACCGAAGTTACACGAAGGACTTGATAGAATACCTGTACCATCAATTTTGTAATTGCAACCATAAGGTGTCGCAGTTCCCAATTGTCTAATCCAGTAGTCCTCTTTTTGTTTACGGAGGGTCGTCGAAAGATTAGGATTGTTAGAGCTATGGTATATCTTTTCGAGAATGCGAACTGTCATAGAAACGATAGAATGATTCGGCTGATTGAGATGCTGGTATAGAATGTCGTTAGCATTGAGGTTAATGTATGATCGATGACCGCACATACGTTTGTTCACCCTTCCTTTCTTTTCACCGACGTATACCAATCTGCAAATGTTGAACTCTAATCCGTAGACGACATTTATCGATTTACAATTCAGATCACTGTAACGTCTGATAAAATATGAGTTCTTGGTCAAATTGCTAGTGAATTCAGCATCTGTAATGAAAATTGCAGAAGTTTTGCAGCCTTTGGTCTAACATTTCGAGATGCGACAGTGTTGTACTGTGTCATCAAAAACCAAAATGTCTTCAAGGAGAACTAAAAATGGCTGTATATGTGTAATATTGCTATCACACTAGGACGATGATCTGAATGCATCATGTTTGCGATATTTGTCATGTTTGGTGATGAGGGGACACCTGCCGTATCAGACGACACCTTGTCCATGGTGACGTCTGTTTCGGACCTTTTTATACTGGGCGATGTCCGAGCCAGTTTCCTGTTTGATCTTCGTAAATTCATGCAATTGTAGTTTTGCTACTGGGCGGATGATGTCCTCGGGACAAAATGTCCACCAGCAGAGACATCGACCCAGTTGTAATAACAGAGGGAAGAAAGATACCAAAGGAACAGTCAAACTCATAAATCTAAATCAAACTGACAACGCCAAGGCTAAAAATGAAAAAGACAAACAGACAAACAATAGTACACATGACACAACATAGAAAACTAAAGAATAAACAACACGAACCCCACCAAAAACTAGGGGTGATCTCAAGTGCTTCGGAAGGGTAAGCAGATCCAGCTCCACATATGGTACCCGTCGTGTTGTTTATGTGATAACAAAGGCGGTAAATAGTCTAATTCGGATTTGTAACCTGCTGAAACATCGCATAAAACAAGGTATAAGATTATCAGGTATCCATAGAGCTAGTGGTAGTTCTTCAGATATCCAGAAAATAATTGTTTTCAGGAAAAAAAACATAGTAAGTCATAACATTCAGAGAAATTTTCTATAACATCTTTTAAAATAATTGTTAAGAGAGAATAAAAGAGTAATTGAGTGTGAGTAAATGTATTAATTAGAAATTTCTCAGCCATTGAAACAGATATTTGCCATTCTTAACCTTGTTTAGGCGATCCGTAAACTCCATCGAAGCTAGGACTTTGAGGGCTTTAGTCATTTTTGCGCGCTATGAAAATCAACCTTTGTTTTTGTGTAACAACAAGGGACCAAGGATATATATTACTAGCCTCATCTTTGACTTTGTCAGATTTTAAAGGACTTAGGCATGATTTGCAGTCAGTATTGTATGATTTGACTGTATTGACCCAGTGGCGGATCCAGTAATTTTCATAAGTCGGGGATCACTAACTGCCTAAGAGGGGACTCGCTCCAGTCACGTTTCAGTGATTCCCTATTTAAGAGGGTCTGGAGTGGGGGGGGGGGGGGGGGGGTTGCTGTTATCTGTAACATTTAATTTTCACTCCTTTTTTTCTCTAATTTTCAAAAATTTAAGCCCTTTTTTCACTAATCTTAAAAAAATTACACCACTCATTTCTCTAATCTTCATTTTTTAAGGGCATTATTTTTTAATCATTTAACCCAATCAAAACCATCATATAAGCAACCAATTTTTTTTTCCCAAAAAGGGGAGAGGTCCCCCCCTTAATCCACCTCTGTGGCCCTTATTATGAAAGATTCTGACATGCGATGTGGAAACTAAGTTCACAATTTCTCTTCAGTTTGTTCCAGAGGACATTCCTGATCAACAAAAGTTGAATTCAAGGAATAACAACAGAAATTAACTTGTAATGATTATATCACTGTATAATCCGTATTCTTATAAAACGTTTAAATCGATATTTGAAAATCATTTCTAATAAGATGGAACTGTATACAATCCTTTTTGGAACGAGTATAACGACTGAAAGGAGGTAATAAAAAAAATCAAGAATAGTTCACATTTACTATTTTCGGTTTTAAAAAGAGACTAAATCGGGAAGTGACACGTGGTTGATAAAATTGAAAAGAGTCCGGATATATCAGGAAATTATCATTGTTCGGTTTTAGTTCTTTTAGTAAATGATATATAATTGTATCTCTCGTTTAATTGATTTTAAATGATTTCGTATTTTACAATTTTAATCAGAGTCTATAAATAGTCATAAATACTTTTACGCATGCGTAGCACTCAGTACAGGAAGTACCTGTTTAACTCGTGAAGACTTTTCTAAAAACGTTTGAATAAATTTCTATATTTTAAATGGAAATTGTCGAAAGTTTTTGATGGCAATTTATATCAATTATGACGCAAATGAATTCGAATAAAGAATCTACGACAAACGAATTTTAAATTGTTATCGTTTGAGAAATATTGAAATTCAAATGCGAACTGTCCCGGGTAACAATTTCGATCAAATGACGAAAACTATAGTATACTCCTGGTTGTTGAAATTCCAACTGACTGATTTTCCTGGAATAATAATTATAATGGTCAATTATGAGGTTTATTAATAATTAACGGATTAGTGACCCATCTGATGGCGATAATCGGATTAGTTGTAATCACAACTTGTAACACGTGTTGAAAATGTTAAATAACTGTGGTCTAAAACATGAAGACAGGTAAATTTATTGTTTTTAATGCGAAATTATTTTACACTTTTAAAATGTTAGTGATGAAAGGAGTTTGTCCAGTAAGACCCCTTTTTGGCCCCAAAATATAGCAGTTTTACAAAATTGTTTAAAGGTAAACTGTTAGTTACTTATTGGACAGTAGAATGCTTCTGCTACATAAATATGAGCTGGTTTTGACAATAGAATGCACATATATCGGATACTAGCACCATTAAGTCATGCTAAATTACTGAAATCTTCACAATCCCATCATTTTAGTTAAATTTTAGACGGTTTCCGTGTAAAACGAAAATGGCCGCATTCGTGTTCATCCTAAATATTGAAAAGCAAGTTGTATTTGATGATAATACATAACATATATTATAATGGTTAATGATGAACACGGATGCGGCCACTTTCAATTTTGATAAAAACTATCTGAAAAGTGACATTTTTTGGCGCATTTGTAAGATTTGTCATATTTGAGCTTAAATCAGATTGTTTTTAAGCACTAAGTTAGTTACAATCTTTCACATAAATTAAATGAATCGAATAAAATAGACACTTAAGTTTTTCAAAAGTGGTCAACATCTTTCGTCAGATGAACCTGGAATTTGAGGCAAAAATCGGTTCTTACCGGACCTTCTCCTTTACTTGAAATACTTTCCTCAATTCGAAAACCCTTTCGTAAATTACGTGTTCATCTTCACAATATTACAAAAGTCTAATTGCGGCAGAATTCTCCGATTCATCCGGGTAGATTTTCAAAGACTGTAAGAAAGCTTGTCGTGCGGATTCCTTGTCGCCAAATAATTGTAAAGCAATTCCCAATAAAGTGTAGGCCTCCGCTGTACTCTTAAAATCTGCCATCAAATATCTTTCTCCTATAACAATTTTTAAATCTTGAATAGAATCCTGATACTGTCTAACATCATTGAGGTGATTATGACAAAGAACACTAAGAAAATAAGCATACGCTGTGGATGGAATATAATATATGTCATTACATCCCTCTATTAAAAGTTCTTCTGGTGTTAACGTTGAATTCTCTGTTAATTGTATCAGATCTACGAACAGTATTTTCCGAAGACAAGCCACACTCGTCTTAAAGAATGACAGCAGTTTAAGTGACTGGTAATGGATATGTGACAGAGTCAATCCCAAAAACAGTTTATCGGAAGAACATTTTGATATAGAATACCTAATGATGTGTAAAGCTTTCCTGTATTGCTTTGTTTTGTAAAAAAATGAAGCTACCATAAGCCATCCAGAAACAGCGTCATGATAGGCATTTGTAAGAAGTGTACTCAAACAGGATTTGTACCGTTTGTATTGGTATTTATTATTGATAATTGCACCATAAAGTGGAAATCTTTGAGCTTGTTTACTGCATCGCTTTGATATGTAGTATGCATACAAGTGTTTTAATGAAAATTTATGACACCATATGCTGTGAAATAATCCTGGGTTGAATACATGTATATCTAACTCAGAATAAGTTTCGAAGATATCTATACCAACATGCAAAATTCTGGATTGCACTATTTTCTTAACGTCATTTACATATAATGTACATGGTTCAATTGGAATATTCCTTATCGATACAGTAAAGTTAGATATTTGATCTGAAAATAAAATGCATCGCCAACCATAGCTGTGTAACGTGTTTAATTTTTTTAAAAGTACATCACGAGCACGGCCGTCTATTTTGTTCTCGAACATGTTGTTTTCTGGAATGAAGTAATGTGAACAAACCGAATGCTCAACACAATAGACTAACCTGCTGAAACATCGCATAAAACAAGTTATAAGATTATCAGGTTTCCATACAGATGATGGTTGTTCTTCAGATATCCAGAACATAATTGTTTTAAGGAAATATGAACAGAGTAAATCTTTACATTCAGAATCATTTGATATAACATCTTTCAAAATTATTTTCAAGAGAGCATAGCACATTAATTGGGTGTGAGTAAATGTATTAATTAGAAGTTTTTCAGCTACTGAAAAAGATACTCGCCATTCTAGATCTTCTTTCGGTGATCCGTGAACTCCGATCGGTACAAAGAATACTCCGTGTTTTATAATACTCTGTTTGACTATATGACTCGGCCATGAGCTACTTGATCTTGTTATCCAATTTACAGCAGAAGATATCCACGTTTTACCATGTAAAGAAAAGGCATAATCAAAAAATCCATTTCTGTCAGATATACACGGTCCATGAATTTGGTTGCCTTGTTTCATTAACACTAACATTCTTCCCTTACATAATGCACTAGAAAAATAACGTTTACCATAATGTTCTTCACATAATTGAAAAAAAAGAAACTGATCTCTGCTAAAGTCTAGTCTTAATAAAGTAAAACCAGGCTTTACATCGTCGGTATCCATGGACAAATAAGTTCTACGTGTATCAAAGTCAGGTTGTACATTCTCAATAACCTCAACTAATTTGCTCACAAACATAATATCCAAATCACTTCCTCGCATGTCAAGTCCTTCTCCAATGCTTCCACTTGTTATTACTGTTTCCACCTTTTTATTCGACAAATTGTCTCTCACCATGTTCATTAATCTGATTGTTTTAACATGCTTTTCCGTTCCTACGATATTTTGACATAAATAGCGGTAAAGAGCTTGTGATATGTTTGGTGTTATAATATCTGTAATTAGAAAATTAAAACAAACATGGTAGAAGGCGGATAGAAAGGTTATCCAACGCATCGGAACAATATTCTTATATCAACAACATTGTCGACGTTGCTTCGTTCCCCGTTTTTTACCTGTCCCTTCCTAAATTTTTTATGCATACATTTATACATGCATGGATATTTCATTGTTATTCATCTTGTATGCATTGGATTTACTATTCTATTTTCCGCAGAATATTCGAACAGAAATTGTACAGTGTCCGTAAGCATACGGTGTGGTAAAACTATCAACAATCTCATCAAATTCGTCAGATTTATCGAGAGATTTGTCTTTGCCGATTATAATATTGATATATGGGACGTCCCAAAATTATACTCAATGCGCACTCAAGTTACTGAAATAGTTGTCACTTGACGTTTAACTATAACTAAAATCAATCAACCGACAAAATAAATATTAAACAGTATACTATTCCCAGAAGAGAACCGCATGTACTTTGTTTTTTATTAAATCATTGTAAATAGTACAAATGAATTCAGACATGTCAGTCATGTCAGTGCATGTTGGTACTTTGATGATGCAGCATAATAGTTTCGTTTTACACACCATCATGAACTACTATATATGTAGTGACTTATTATGAATAAAGAGATGAAATGCTGACACTCTCAATTTATTCAGATTTTTTTTTGCATTAATAGTTTTCCAATATTATTGATTACATGTACATTTTGGGTCCTACTAAAATTTGCACAGGAGCGCCAGGAGAAGACATTAAGGCGCTCAGTGCAATACTATGCGGTATATAGATTTGCAAATAAAAGTGCAAATATGGTCAGTTTTGATTAAATAATTTTGTTGTACAAGTCACTACTCAAATTTTGTTACGTATCAATATTTTGAAAAAAAAGAGGACATGCTGGCACCCTAAATGTATGCGAACAAAAATTTGTTGTTATTGTATTGCAATATTGCTGTAGGTTGTATTATACATTGAATCCTGACTTAAAAAATATGGCTGATATACTATGCTGGTATATAGATTAACAAATGAAAGTGCACATATGGTCAGTTTTGGTGGATGCGGTCAAATAATTTTGTTGTACAAATCAGCATGAGGTATCAAAACTACTGAAATTTTGTTACGTATCAATATTTTGAGTAAAAAGAGGACATGCTGGCACCCTTAATTTATGCGAACAAAAATTTGTTGTTATTATATTGCAATATTGCTTTAGATGTATTATACATTCAAACCTAACATAAAAAATATGGCTGATATACTATGCTGGTATATAGATTTACAAATTAAAGTTCACATATGGTCAGTTTTGGTCAATGCAGCTGAATAATTTTGTTGTACAAGTCAGCATGAGGTATCAAAACTACTGAAATTTTGTAACGTATCAGTATTTTGAGTAAAATGAGGACATGCTGGTACCCTAAATTTAAGCGAACAAAAATGTGTTGTCATTGTATTGCAATATTGTTGTCCCTTGTAATAATACATTGAATCCTGACATAAAAAATATGGCTGATATACTATGCAGGTATATAGATTAACAAATAAAAGTGCACATATGGTCAGTTTTGGTGGATGCGGTCAAATAATTTTGTTGTACAAATCAGCATCAGGTATCAAAACTACTGAAATTCTATTACGAATCAATATTTTGAGTAAAAAGAGGACATGCTGGCACCCTAAGTTTATGCGAACAAAAATTTGTTGTTATTATATTGCAATATTGCTTTAGATTGTATTATACATTGAATCCTGAAACAAAAAATATGGCTGATATACTATGCTGGTATATAGATTTACAAATTAAAGTGCACATATGGTCAGTTTTGGTCAACACGGTTAAATAATTTTGTTTTACAAGTCAGCATGAGGTATCAAAACTACTGAAATTTTGTAACGTATCAGTATTTTGAGTAAAATGAGGACATACTGGCATCCTAAATTTAAGCGAACAAAAATTTGTTGTCATTGTATTGCAATATTGTTGTCCATTGTAATAATACATTGAGTCCTGACATAAGTAATATGGCTGATATACTATGCGGGTATATAGATTAACAAATAAAAGTGCACATATGGTCAGTTTTGGTGGATGCGGTCAAATAGTTTTGTTGTACAAATCAGCATGAGGTATCAAAACTACTGAAATTTTGTTACATATCAGTATTTTGAGTAAAAAGAGGACATGCTGGCACCCTAAATTTATGCGAAAAAAAATTTGTTGTTATCATATTGCAATATTGCTTCAGATTGTATTATACATTGAATCCTGAAATAAAAAATATGGCTGATATACTATGCTGGCATATAGATTTACAAATTAAAGTGCACATATGGTCAGTTTTGGTCAACACGGTCAAATAATTTTGTTGTACAAGTCAGCATGAGGTATCAAAACTACTGAAATTTTGTAACGTATCAGTATTTTGAGTAAAATGAGGACATGCTGGCATCCTAAATTTAAGCGAACAAAAATTTGTTGTCATTGATTGCAATATTGTTGTCCATTGTAATAATACATTGAATCCTGACATAAAAAAATATGGCTGATATACTATGCGGGTATATAGATTAACAAATAAAAGTGCACATATGGTCAGTTTTGGTTGATGCGGTCAAATAATTTGTTGTACAAATCAACATGAGGTATCAAAACTACTGAAATTTTGTTACGTTTCAGTATTTTGAGTAAAAAGAGGACATGCTGGCACCCTAAATTTATGTGAACAAAAACTTGTTGTTTATATATTGCAATATTGCTGTCCATTGTATCATACATTGAATCCTGACAGAAAAATATGGCTAATTTACTATGCGGATATATAGATTTACAAATTAAAGTGCACATATGGTCAGTTTTGGACAATGCGGTCAAATAATTTAGTTGTACAATCAGCATGAAGTATCAAAACTACTGAAATTTTGTTACGTATCAATATTTTGAATCAAGGAGGACATGCTGGCATCCTAAATTTATGCGAACAAAAATTTGTAGTCAGGGATTATAACTAACAAGGACGTATACAACTAACATCAAATTTACTTCTTTTCAAAGATATACATAATAAAGTGCATATATGATTGAATTTGATAGGTATTGGAATATATATTCAGTGCCCGTTATCGTTGTAACCAAGATAGTTTTTATAATAGATAGATTGTCAGATCACAGATAAATTTGTGTTAAAAGCAACGTTTTATGGGTTCTTAATTTATAAATATTTGTTTTTAATCCTGTTTATAAATCGGAAGTATTAATTTTACTTTATTTTCGATGTTTATACTACGAAACAAAGATATGAAAAATATTTTAAAAAATCGATGTAGAGCGGTCCTGGTTACAAGTTAACTTAGTGTTGAGGAGACCAGTCAAAAGTTAACTTGGGAACAGGGTCTGCATGGTTTTGATCGGATTTGTCAAAGCAAAAGTTAACTTATGTTAACTTTGTGGCAGGACTGGTTTCGAAGTTAACTTATGTTAACTTTATGACAGGACTGGTTCCGAAGTTAACTTACGTTAACTTATGAATGGACTGGTTCGAAGTTAACTTATATCAATAGCGGACCTGTTTCCAAGTTAACTTTTTGGCAGACAAAAACACAGTCCTAGGACCAAGTCCGCTTTTCAAGTTAACTAGATTTTGGTCCTAGGACTGGTCAGAGCAGTCCTAAATCTGGTCACAGGTTAACTTTGACCAGTCCAAATGACTGGTCATCAAGTTAACTTGCTGTACAGGTTAGGACTAGACCCATCTGAAAAATGAAAATTTTAAAAGAAAAATATATTTGTGTGACTTGGCGAAGATAATAATAAAGTGGCGAAAAATATATTGTTTTGGCGAAAGAGGTGGCGAACAAAAAATAATTGACACATGGGAAATATATAAATTTTGCCAAAAAACTATGAAATGACATATTTTGGTAAATATACGTGAATTTTATAGCGTGACATCACACGTGACTTTCGTACAAATGCATCGAGATTATTTTAACCTATTCATTAAAATTAACAAAAAAGTTATAATGTTGAAATCCTTGAATAAACTGACTATTTATGCAAAGACAAATTCATTGATTTTATCTTATGTCTTTCTTTTTTGAATACAGATCTCACAGAACTCAAAGAATCCACCATTTCTACATTTGACAATACCTGTACCAAGTCAGCAATATGACAGTGGTTGTCCATTCGTTTGATGTTTTTATCATTTGTTTTTGCCATTTGATTAGAGATTTTTCGTTTTAAATTTTCCTCAGAGTTCAGTATTTTTGTAACTTTACTTTTACTAACAGCTAGTTTATAGACAATAGTATGAAGTAAAATAAAAACACGTGTCTTTGACTTAAAGTAGCCTTTTTTAAGACAAACCACTACAATAAGGCTTTACACATCGTGCACTTTTCTATATCGAAATGCACTCCCATTGAACTGAACCAGTACATTTCTATGTCAAAAATTATCAACCACTTAAATTGCATCATTTAACGAGGAAAGTATTCTAAAATTATGTTCGTATATATGATTAATACCAGACCAAATTTTGAGTGGTGGAATAAATCAGGTTTTTTTCCTTCCACCGTGCATGTTTATTTCCTTAGTTGTATATCATACCATTATCATGTCAATAATGTTAGACAATATCAGGATTCTTATGAAGGTCTACAACTGGTTACAGAAGAAGTTGTTACAACACAGGCCTACACGCTATTGGGAAGTGCGTTAAAATTATTGGGAGACAAGGACTCATCACCAGAAGTCTCCTTACAGTCTCTATAAATATCCCGGATGAAGCATACAATTCAGCCACAAGGAGACCTCACCGGAAGTATTCTGACAGTCTGTATAATG
This sequence comes from Mytilus galloprovincialis, assembly GCF_965363235.1. Lineage (NCBI taxonomy): Eukaryota > Metazoa > Mollusca > Bivalvia > Mytilida > Mytilidae > Mytilus > Mytilus galloprovincialis. Next base: position 3,677,710 of record NC_134850.1, read on the forward strand.
AATTTCGATAAGTGTACAATTCAGCCACAAAGAGACTGTTGTAACTGGCTTGACTAGAAGATATGTCAATTCAGTTGAACCGAAGAAATAATGATATACCGACATGTACTAGATAAAATCAAATTGATTTAAATATACATATTTTTGAGTAATAAAAGAGGTGATATAAGAGCAAACGAGATGCATACTAAGTTGCATAGCTGTCTATTTGTATTATATAATTTTCTTTTATGTTTTACCTGTTGTAGAATGAACATTCATGTGTCGTTAGTTTTGATATAATAATTATAATTTCAAGAGCTCTGTCTCTACCTTTATGTTTCGTTTTTATAGAACGTTTAAAAAAAAAAAAATCTCCACAAAATACTGAACTCCGTGGAAAATTCATGAATGTATGAGTTTCGAACAGCGGTATACTTCTGTTGCCTTTATCTATCTTACAAATGATTAACAGGGCCACATCGCTGATTGTATGTTTTAATTCCCCGACTTCATCAATCGTAGACATCCCTCAATTCACTGACGAAGAAGTCCCGTTTATGCCAGATAATAGCAATTATCAGACCTTACAAATGATAGAAGTGTTCTTATATTTTGATATATTTTATACGGATCTATGTGTAAAACTGATCATTTGATTCATTTACGGGTCTTGACAATACCAGTTTTCTTTTTTAACTTCAAGTTGGTCAATACAATTGAACGGACTGTTGAATTCCTGCGATAAATACGTTTTGCTTTAATTTTGTTTTGTCTAGAAAAAGATATCTATACAACTGAAATATGAAATATGAAATCAGAGAGAATGATAGATAGAGATATCGATTTTTTTTCTGTTCATATTACATGTATTAAAATAACTGAGACAGAAATAATTTTACAATTAAACATGTAAAAGAAATGTGCTATTAAATGTATTTTCATTTTACAGCAGCTATGTAATGTTCAATAAAATAAAGGAGCTAGGCATTTATATATCTCTATCAGCAACATAAATATCTTTAGCATATTCTAACTAATTTGGTTTTGTCTAGTATATTGTAGGTACACATCTACTTACATAATTATCAGTTTAACAGATCAACAAATGCACAAATGAATTATTCAATTCAAAGACAAAAGTCTCCATGCGGCAAAAGTGTGAGATTTATCGAAGCATAATTCGACAGATTGTAAAAATGCTTGTCGTGCGGATTCTTTGTCGCCATGTAATTCTAAAGCAATCCCTAATAAAGTGTAGGCTTCTGATGCATTCCAATTTGGTATCAAATAACTTTCTCCTATAACAAGTTCTAGACCTTCTAAGGAATCCCGACACTGTCTAACATTATTGAGGTGATGATGACAAAGAAAACTAAGGAAGTATGCATACGCTGTAGATGGAAAAAACTGCATAATATTCCTTCCCTTCATTGAAAGTTCATCTGGTGTTACAATTGAATCATCCGTTAATCGAATATCACCTACGAACATAATTTTCAGCAGATAAGCAACATTTTTCTTGGCAAATGTTTGCAGTTTAAGTGATTGGTAGTTGATATCTGACATTGTTATTCCTTTGTATAGTTTATCGGGAGTACATTTCGATATAGAATACCTAATGATGTGTAAAGCTTTTCTGTATTGCTTTGTTTTGTAAAACACTGAAGCAACCATAAGCCATCCAGAAACAGCGTCATGATAGACATTTGTTAGAAGAGTACTTAAACAGGATTTGTACTGTTTGTATTGGTATTTATTATTGATAATGGCACCATCAAGTGGTAAATGCTGAGCTAGTTGACTGCACCTCTGTGATATGTAGTATGCATACAAGTGTTTTACTGAAAATTGATGACACCATAATTCTGCGTTGAATATATCAAACGTTTCTAAAAAATTATTTGCACCAAACAAAATATTAGATTTCACTATTTTCTTAACGTCATTTATATATAATGAAAATGGTTCAATTGGAAAATTCCACATCGATACAGCAAAGTTAAATATTTGATCTGAAAATAAAATGCATCGCCAACCATAGCAGTGTAACGTATTTAATTTTCTTAAAAGTACATCACGAGCACGGCCCTCTATTTTGTTCTCGAACATGTTGTTTTCTGGAATGAAGTAATGTGAACAAACTGAATGCTCGACACAATAGACTAACCTGCTGAAACATCGCATAAAACAATGTATAAGATTATCAGGCTTCCATACAGATATCCAGAAAATAATTGTTTTAAGATAATATGAACAGAGTAAATCTTTACATTCAGAATCATTTGCTATAACATCTTTCAAAATTATTTTTAAGAGAGCATAGCACATTAATTGGGTGTGAGTAAATGTATTAATTAGAAGTTTTTCAGCCACTGAAAAAGATACTCGCCATTCTAGATCTTCCTTTGGTGATCCGTGAACTCCGATCGGTACAAAAAGTACTCCGTGATTTATAATACTCTGTGTGACGTTATGACTCGGCCATGAGCTACTTGATCTTGTTATCCAATTTACAGCAGAAGATATCCACGTTTTACCATGTAAAGAAAAGGCATAATCAAAAATTCCCATACTGTCAGATATACACGGTCCATGAATGTGGTTGCCTTGTTTCATTACCAATAACATGCTTCCCTTACATAATGCACTAGAAAAATAACGTTTACCATAATGTTCTCTACATAAATGAAAAAAACGAAACTGATCTCTGCTATAGTCTAGTCTTAATAAAGTAAAACCAGGCTTTACATCGTCGGTATCCATGGACAAATAAGTTCTACGTGTATCAAAGTCAGGTTGTACATTCTCAATAACCTCAAAGAATTTGCTCACAAACATAATATCCAAATCACTTCCTCGCATCTCAAGTCCTTCTCCAATGCTTCCACTTGTTATTACTGTTTTCACCTTGTTATTCGACACATTATCTCTCATCATGTTCATTAATCTGATTGTTTTAACATGCTTTTCCGTTCCTACGATATTTTGACATAAATAGCGGTAAAGAGCTTGTGATATGTTTGGTGTTATAATATCTGTAATTAGAAAATTAAAACAAACATGGTAAGAACATAATTTTGTTCAAGGTATATATCATCGAAAACTTTACAGTTATGATGCCTTCATTAGTTTTATTGACAGTTAAGTTCTCCACAGTATAAACAATTATTTGTTTTGAACGTTAAACTTAAATCAAACGAGATATTAATATGCAGATGATGTATTATACACTTATTAGTAAAGTAAAGTTCAAAATAATTGAAATTGATCAGGGAAAAACTCTTAAATACATAAGAGGACTAATACATTGACATGAATTAATTAGAGACATGAATAAAACGGAATGTTTGAAAATTTATTTATTCTTTCGTACAGTAAAAAACTTTTTTGATTCCTGCTTTTCTCTTATATTGATTTTACCATTCTTTTTTTCAAAACTCCTATAAAAGTATTTATGACCCTTTTATTTTTATACTTAAAGTCGTGCAAAAATTGACCTACTTTGATTGAATTTTTTTATAAAATTTTGTTTTAAAGTAATCTCTCCCTGAATTGCTAAGTTGGAAATATTTTTTTTTAAAACCAAATATCTGTAGTTTTTTTTTTATATACTAGTACTATAAAAGAAACGACACACGATTTTTTTTTCAAATCAAAGATACAGTTTTCCTTTTATAGGACCAATATTGAAGGTAGAAATATTTAATGACCATGGTAATACAAATCTGTTTAAAGCAAATTTTGTTTTGCTTTCATGACGTCACTTGGCGAAATTTAAACTTTTTGACAAAATTTTCATAAAACGACAATTTGAAAAACAGAAGTTCCAACCAATGATGCCATTCTCATATTGAAAGTAAAGACAATGTGTGCCATCTATACTTTTTTTCAAATCATACATTTTTTTCGTTTATTTGTTTAGAAATCGTTAAAATGCATACATTATCAAATGATTTACCATGGACAGTATGTGTAAAGTGAAATTCAAAAAACGGTTTCAATCTTAAAACTAATCCGAATGGTTCCAAATTTATAGTGTGTTGTTTTCATATCTAAAGCATTGATTTGAGGCGATTTTTTTTTTTTTTTTCATTTTTTGAGATTTCAAAAAAACTCTTTTTTTACCAAAAATTAAAAAAAACAACATTATTTTAACTTTTTTTTTACAACATGAACATAACTTGAATAGCATATTGAACATTTTTAAACAAATTTGAAAATTCATTTAGTACTTAGAAAATTGTGTGTCGATTTTTAATCCAACTTTCCGCAAAAATAATTTGCACCCTATGATCATTTACACGGAATTTAGTTACTTTCCGACAGGTTACAATTGTCATTATCGTATGTGCATGAATAAAGGCAACAGTAGTATACCGATATTCAAAACTCATAAATCGATAGAAAAAACAAATATGGGTCATAAACCAAAACCGAGGGAAACGCATTAAATACAAGAAAATGACGACACAACATTAAAATGTAATACACACAGAAACGAACTAAGCATTAGACAAAATCCGATGCGAATAATAAATTTAAAATCAAAACTAAATACATGAATTTGGGATAGAAAATTACCGTGACACATTTTATGAAAATGTGAATTCACACTCAAATATAAGAGGAAACAAACGACACACAAGAAACATAACGTTAAAATGTAACACACACAGAAACGAACTATAAGATAACCATGACCATATTCCTGACTGGGTACAGGACATTTTTTAAAGAAAAAAATGGTGGGTTGAGCGTGGTTATGTGGCATGCCAAGCCTTGCAAATGAAAATACATTGCAAATGAAAGCTGTTTAAAATGGTGTATCTCAATTTGTTTCATATTTTATACTTTTTGATACATTTATTCCAAAGTCGTGTATCGTTTCTTTTGTTAATTATTATACTAGTTTAAATATTGCATTAAGCACTTGTGTTTCATTGTTTAAAAAGCTGTGTCAAACATTGTTTGCCAATCTGTCAAAATATTTACAGATCTAAGCAAAGAACTTAACCTTATTATGTAATGCTATCATACAACCAAACATCGTGATAAATAGTTAAAAGATCGCAAAATAGCCTAACCTGTTAATATTTTGTTAATAATATAAATAAGTCATTTGTAAGCTATGGTGATGAAATTTCCTTTCAATTATATTTTCTATGTGAACACAGAATAGTATAAAATAAAATGTTGTTCATACTCATTTGAAAGTTTGAAAGAATATACAAATTAAAGTTGTTGCTTAACTACAATCTCAAAAGCCTGTTTTTATCTCGGTGCGATATGTGTTTTTTCTGTAAAATCTATGTTCGTTCCTATTTTAAACAGACGTACTGATAATTCCGAATACGCAATATACTTTAACTTTGAAATTTGGTTATTCATGGCAAGGAACATTGCAAATAGAGTATTTTTCAAACTACCTCAAGATATAAATAATTGTGTTTAAATACATGGTAATTCATATGTAAAGTTGTAGATATAAAATCGAGTTCTCTTTTATATGAAATATAAAGTACCATACATAATATCTTTCTGTATACAAAATCATTCGAAAGTGAATATACAGACCTATTTGGAACTCCGAGGGAATTCAAAACGGAAAGTCCATAATCAAAATGCAAAATCAAAACCTCAAACACATCGAACATATGGATATCAATTGTCATGTTCCTGACTTGGTACAGATATTTTCTTTTGATGAAAATGATGTATTATAACTACCTAAACGTGTCACTTTTATGAAAGTTGCACAAAATGACCATATTTTGTCAACAATGTGTGAACAAAACAAAAAGACATATAAGTTGAAAATGTCAGAAATAGGGGTACATCAGTCAACAAACAAATATGTCAACAAAGAAACACAAAAAGGCATATAGACAAATGCACATCAGCAACACTGTTATATACATATGGGGCTGATCCGTGAATATTCGTAATATTTGTTTTCGTTTCCAATTTTATTCACATGTACATGAAAACCACATACCCAAGATTTTACATTAAAAAGACAACAGCAGTTGGTAACTATTCTATCACATTATTAATAAGATTGTCTATGCAAATTAAAGTTGAAATGTTTACCTGACATTGTCTCAGCTTGTTATAGGAATGTGTTTTCCCGTAATATCAACTTTCGTTTTTATTTGAATTACACGTACTTATAGCACCTACTCAATACTTTGTAATTTGCATTTAAAACCCCAGGTATGTCAAACATTGTGAAAAGGAAAGCTAAGAAAAAATGAAATATGTGTATACACGCGTGGCAAATTAGGTATTAGTGTGTTTGTTAATCTTCATATTACACTTTAATATATGTCCGTTTTACATGAACATCAGACCGGTACTACTTTATCACATTATGTTTAAATTTGTTGATATAAATTAAAGTTAGTATAAGAATTGATATGAAATATGTTTTCCCGTAATATCAACTTTCGTTTTCATTTGAATTCCATCTAGATATAGCACCTACGCAATACTTTGTAATTTGAATTTAAAAACCCAGGTATATCAATATGGTGAAAAGGAAAACTAAGATATAATAAACAAAATTATATACACACGTGACACATTATATATCAGTGTGTTTGTTTATCTTCATATTACACTTTAATATATGTATGTTTTACATAGACAGCAGACCGTTACTTCATTTTCATGTTTAAATTTGTTGATATAAATTAAAGTTATATTGTTTACCTGCCATCCTTTCAACCTGTTATAAGATTGTATATGAAATGTGTATTTCCGTTATACCAACTTTCGTTTCTATTTAACTTAAACCAACTGATAACACCTGCATGTAGACAAAACTATTAAGTAATTTGCATTTAAAAACTCAGGTAGATTACACATTGTGACAAACTTATAATCAATAAAAAATGTGTACACACGGGGTGAATTAGGTTGTATATAGATCTTTTTTACAGATCTGGTTGATATATCGGGTTTGTGTGGTTGTTCTCCTCTTATAGTTGGTGTGTTTCCCTCAGTTCTAGTTTGTAACCCGGATTTGTTTTTCTCAATCGATTTATGAACTTCGGGCAGCGGTATACTACTGTTATTTATTTATGTTACTGTTGATATTTAAGTTATGCAATATTTTGTAACATAGGCAGCAGTTCATAATTATTAATAGTATATTAAAGATTGAAATCCCTTAATAGTTATCAAAAGTACCAGGATTATAATTTAGTACGCCAGACGTGCGTTTCGTCTACATAAGACTCATCAGTGACGCTCATATCAAAATAGTTATAAAGCCAAACAAGTACAAAATTGAAGAGCATTGAGGATCTAAAATTCCAAAAAGTTGTTGTGTCAAATACATCTAAGGTAAAACCTATCTAAGAATGTGAATAAATACATTTAGAGTTGGATTTACACATCTGCCTTATATTGATTCTAGATAGGTTCCTTATAAGTAATTACAGTTTGGAGAAGAAAGTAGGTAAATTAGAACAGATCATTAAATATTTCGTCAAACCATTGATAACATGACAAGATATGTAAGTGATAATGTCAAACATAGGTGCACACATAATGTTTCTGGGAGGGATACATGGAACTTTTTAAAACATCACTTCGTTAATATTTTCTAAAATAAGATAAACGATGACAATATGTGCATTTCGACTATAAATGTCTCGTCTAGGATGCTCAGTTAAAATATTTAAATATTACTAAGTTTGCAAAGATTTAAGATTTAAAAGTGCCCAACTCATCAGATCACTTCAATGAAGAAAAACATTTAACAAAAGCGCACACTGGTAGAGGTCCGGGCAGTTTGATAATTTTTATAGATTAATATACGCAAAAATAAACATGTTGAACACAACATTAATGATGACTCATATCAAAAAGGGAGAAAATATAAACCCCATGTAACAATCGACACAAAATATGTATAATACAACATAAAGGATGTTAATATCGAAGAACGGAAATACTGAAAACCTTCTACTTTTTTCAGCAGTAACCAACTTCAACACGTTGAAGTTTATGTCACTTGACAACCTCATATGAAAATTGACATATATATTTATATAATAAATTTAAAACGCATTCAATGATGATTTTGTTGACGTGTAAATCCTTCACAGTATATGTTTATGTACCGATATCGAATAATTGATTTCCAAGAAACTAATTCGGCGACATTTTTCAGTATGCATTGACTTTAACAACGAGAGCTTTCGTTAAAATTGTGGACACCGCACAGTTTAAAAGAAAATCACAAAAATACTGAACTCCGTGGGAACTTCAAAAGAAAAGTCCTTAATCAAATGCCAAAATCAAAAGCTCAAACACATCAAACGAATGATCAACAATTGTCATATTCCTCACTTGGAGCAGGCCGTTTCTTATGTAGAAATTGGTGGATTTAACCTGGTTTTTAAATGGGAGGAGAAAACCGTAATGAAAGAATGTAAACACACGTAGTTTTGAAGGTTAATACAAGTAACAGATTCCTAAAGAACGTGTGTAATACTAGTAAAACAAATTACAACAATTGTCACAGAATAGTGAGATTAAAAAACGGGAACACATGGAAAATATAAAAACAAATATCATGGCTCTTTCCATTCACTTATCTGTAAGGTTTTCCACGTGCTCTATTTTCGTTTATAAGCTTGCGATAGAAAACCCCTGAATGAAATATAATTAGTCAATAATACGTTATAGATGTGTATAAATATATGAAAAAGTGCATGCAAGACTTAGATTTTAGTATATGTATTCATGGATTTGTTCAATAATTTTAATTCGATGAAAATTTCAAGAAACTCGTTTCATTTGACTTAAACTGCATGGAAAAGGGTTTACCTATCATTTTAACAATTTAAGGGCTACTTTTTTCATGCAGAAAAAGAATGATTACTGACATAAATAATGACATATTTCATTTACATTAGTATGTCCTATAGATTTTGATTTTCTAATGATTTCTTATGATTATTATTGTAATAGAATGCATAATATGTTAAGATCTTTAATTGCAAGCATGCATAGCGCTATATATTTTACCCTAAATTTAAGTGAAATGACAGTCACTTTACTATAGTACTGACAAAAATCAATATGCATCTAAATGCATAAATGTATAAGAGAGCAATGTGTCAAGTTCACTGTATTTTGGTTGTACCAAAACAGGTTCTTCAGATATGAGAAACCGGAAATATGTTCCATGATTTTTTTAAGATTTCAATCAATGTTTTTATTGAATGAATTAAGTTAGAAAGTCAAATACTTTCATTTAAAATTATTCTGCACATTTAAAAAAAAATGATCATTATTGTTTAGGACGATTTTGTTTAAAAAATGTACTACTTTCTGCTTTGCTCTTTCTATCCGATCTTGTATAAGTCGTTTTTGCCTTGACTGAAAATTGTAAATCGGGGTAGAAATTACTTTTATTGTCATTTGTAAACGCATTAAAACGAGCTTAAATATTTCATCTTCGTTCGTTAAATTGCATGTATTACATCAACGTTATATACAGTGAATAATTTTCGTTATTGCTGTTTCATTCAAATTTCAAATCATGCAAAATTTACCTAGGTCATGAATTAAAAAAAAAACGTTTTTGTGGGAACAAAATATGTATAATACAACATAAAGGATGTTAATATCGAAGAACGGAAATACTGAAAACCTTCTACTTTTTTCAGCAGTAACCAACTTCAACACGTTGAAGTTTATGTCACTTGACAACCTCATATGAAAATTGACATATATATTTATATAATAAATTTAAAACGCATTCAATGATGATTTTGTTGACGTGTAAATCCTTCACAGTATATGTTTATGTACCGATATCGAATAATTGATTTCCAAGAAACTAATTCGGCGACATTTTTCAGTATGCATTGACTTTAACAACGAGAGCTTTCGTTAAAATTGTGGACACCGCACAGTTTAAAAGAAAATCACAAAAATACTGAACTCCGTGGGAACTTCAAAAGAAAAGTCCTTAATCAAATGCCAAAATCAAAAGCTCAAACACATCAAACGAATGATCAACAATTGTCATATTCCTCACTTGGAGCAGGCCGTTTCTTATGTAGAAATTGGTGGATTTAACCTGGTTTTTAAATGGGAGGAGAAAACCGTAATGAAAGAATGTAAACACACGTAGTTTTGAAGGTTAATACAAGTAACAGATTCCTAAAGAACGTGTGTAATACTAGTAAAACAAATTACAACAATTGTCACAGAATAGTGAGATTAAAAAACGGGAACACATGGAAAATATAAAAACAAATATCATGGCTCTTTCCATTCACTTATCTGTAAGGTTTTCCACGTGCTCTATTTTCGTTTATAAGCTTGCGATAGAAAACCCCTGAATGAAATATAATTAGTCAATAATACGTTATAGATGTGTATAAATATATGAAAAAGTGCATGCAAGACTTAGATTTTAGTATATGTATTCATGGATTCGTTCAATAATTTTAATTCGATGAAAATTTCAAGAAACTCGGTTCATTTGACTTAAACTGCATGGAAAAGGGTTTACCTATCATTTTAACAATTTAAGGGCTACTTTTTTCATGCAGAAAAAGAATGATTACTGACATAAATAATGACATATTTCATTTACATTAGTATGTCCTATAGATTTTGATTTTCTAATGATTTCTTATGATTATTATTGTAATAGAATGCATAATATGTTAAGATCTTTAATTGCAAGCATGCATAGCGCTATATATTTTGCCCTAAATTTAAGTGAAATGACAGTCACTTTACTATAGTACTGACAAAAATCAATATGCATCTAAATGCATAAATGTATAAGAGAGCAATGTGTCAAGTTCACTGTATTTTGGTTGTACCAAAACAGGTTCTTCAGATATGAGAAACCGGAAATATGTGCCATGATTTTTTTAAGATTTCAATCAATGTTTTTATTGAATGAATTAAGTTAGAAAGTCACATACTTTCATTTAAAATTATTCTGCACATTTAAAAAAAAATGATCATTATTGTTTAGGACGATTTTGTTTAAAAAATGTACTACTTTCTGCTTTGCTCTTTCTATCCGATCTTGTATAAGTCGTTTTTGCCTTGACTGAAAATTGTAAATCGGGGTAGAAATTACTTTTATTGTCATTTGTAAACGCATTAAAACGAGCTTAAATATTTCATCTTCGTTCGTTAAATTGCATGTATTACATCAACGTTATATACAGTGAATAATTTTCGTTATTGCTGTTTCATTCAAATTTCAAATCATGCAAAATTTACCTAGGTCATGAATTAAAAAAAAAACGTTTTTGTGGGAAAAACAAGAAATCTATGAGATCGATCTTTAAAATAAAACATGCGAAAAAAGGTTTTAAAATATGCTTTAAGAAAATCAAATTTGAGAAAAGAGGCTTTACAAGAAGCTTTCAGAAATAAAAAAAAAACTGTGAAGGGATGTATAAGTAAAGAGCCACACCAAATGAATATCATCAAAAACAGACGAAACAGTAAAAATAATATTCATAAAAACAAATAAACGAATACGGTAACACGTTATTAAGATGATAAACAGCGTCAGTACACAGAATCCATACTTCAAGACCATCGTGTATTATTTGTAAAGTTGATAGAGAATATGTATCAACAAAGCATTGGTACCTTTCGATGAACTTTTATACAAACTCCTGGTGTGTCAACTTTCTACGAAGACAATTGTGACGTTACAATACCTGAGTACTTCAAGCTCTCGACTACAGGATAAGTTGGGCAATATATTTCCCATATGCAGGTGCAGTTGATATATTGCTAATAAAGCGGGGGAAAATGATAATTTCAAAATTAAAATCGTCTCGCTTGTCATAAACCATTCAAATATTTTTAACATAGATGGCATTTTATATCTATTTGATCACATTATGTTTATCTAAACATAAATTGTTTACCTGCCATCTTCTTAGCCTGTAGTCTGAATCAGATTTTCCCGTTCTATCGTGTCCATATAATTAAACGTACCTATTACATCTATGCACTGCCTTGTAAAATGCATTTAAAAACCAAAGTTCATTAAACAAAAGTGAAAACTAAAACTAAGGTACAAAAGAAAATTATGTTCACACGAATAAGGTTGTAATAAGATCTTGTTGTTTCAATTAAAACTTTAATTCTATACAAATGTTTTAACATGGACAGTAATTTACAACAATTCGCTTTCTAATATTTATTTAAATGAATAAAACTACATAAAGTGGTTATTGAACTAGTTAAATTCTTAATAGTTTTTGTCTTTTGTGTTTACTTTTCTGCTCTGTCAATATACCATTTCTGTTTTATTTTGTTGACATATTCATATGTTTTCATAATGATTATAATATTATTACACATTATTGACTGCTGTACCCCATTTGTTTACATTTTGTACCTGTAAGTTCTGTTTGTTTTGTTGACACTTCGTTATCAATATGATCGATTTTTTTGCAACTGTCATACAAGTAAGATGTTTCGATAGCTATAAGACTAGGCTTAATCCACCCTTTTCTACATAAGAAAATACCTGTACCAAATCTGAAATATGACATTTGTTATCTATTCCTTTGATGTTTTGATTTTGTCATTTGGTTAGGGACTTTCCGTGTTGAATTTTCGTCGATGTTTTGTATTTTTGTTATTAAAGTTTTTGAGCATTCGCCTGAATTTCAGCCAATTTTGAAGTGTTGAAATGTTGTTGATATGTAAACATTTGGGATTTTTCAAAAAAATCTAATGAATATATAAAATGTAGATAAAAATGTATAATAAATCGTACATGTACTTTGTAAAATTCATCACCTCGTTTGAAACAAAAAAAATCTCTAAATGACATTTATGAATAGATAACAATTATTCTACTGCAAATGCACATTTCGACAATTTATGTCTCTTTAGTCATACTCGAGTCTATTATATTTAGATTTTCAAAACTTATTAGAAAATATAGAGTTTATAAACCGAACCGGACATTACGTGCAAAGCCAGACCAGGAATAAGAACTTTGTATAAGAGAGATATATGTTTCAGTCTAAAATGATATCAAAAATTTTGTACGAGCAAATTTCAATTGAACAATATCCGTATTTTTAATACGTCAGACGCGCGTTTTGTCTTTATAAGTCACACCAGTGACGCTCAGATCAAAATATTTATAAAGCCAAACAAGAACAAAGTTGAAGAGCATTGTGAACCCAAACCTCAAAGAAGTTGTGCCAAATACGGCTAAGATAATCTATTCCTAGAATACGAAAATCCTTATTTTCGAAAATTCATAGTTTTGTTAACAGGAAATTTATAAAAATGACTACTGGGCTGGTGATACCATCTAGGACGAAACGTCCGACAGGAGTGGAATCAACTCAGGGATAACAAAAATAGTGGTTTTTCATTCCAAAGGTGTTGAAAAGTAGCCAACCGTTTGTCAAAATTATGATTTCTTTCATAATATTTCATGAGAATGACATGTGAAATTATCAGTGAGAGCGGATCGTTTGATGATTATCAATCAACTAATCACAGATACGCCTGTTGCGTGCGCCTAAAACAATTCATGAACATTGCAGTTGGTAAGTTTTTGTCACACTATAATTTTAAGTTTACAAATTAATATTTGACACTATGCTTCGCTCAATTTTGTCCTTTTTATTCGATCAAAGATAGTAAACTCATTTCCTTTCATTTCTTTTTTTCACCATGCCGTGACTCTGAATGTCTGTTGCATATGTTGCATTGTGTTATATTTTTTATCAAGAAAACAAAAATATCAACAAGATACGATTTGAATCTGAATCATCATAGACACCAAGGGCCTTTCAAAATCTTGGTATCTTTTTGATATGAAATTATTGTACTCTAGTGTATTTGTGCGCACTAATTATTGTACTCTAGTGTATTTGTGCTCCCATATTATTGTACTCTAGTGTATTTGTGCGCCCATATTATTGTACTCTAGTGTATTTGTGCGCACTAATTATTGTACTCTAGTGTATTTGTGCGCCCATATTATTGTACTCTAGTGTATTTGTGCGCACTAATTATTGTACTCTAGTGTATTTGTGCGCACTAATTTGCATCATGTTTGTTTTGGCGGTACAACAAATAGGGCGAGGTAATTCACCAGCTTCCTCTTGTCTCTGGTCAGATACGACACCCTGTTACCGGATCCTGTCCAGCGACGGCTAAACAAACTGGACATTTAACGAAAGATAGTAGAAATTTAGATTGCACTGTTGCTGAAAATATGAACATCAAATTGGCGAATTAAACAAAATTAAAGTAATGCGTATTACCATTGAGACATCCGAAGTTAAAATCAACAAACATTGTAGAAACATATCTTATTGGCAATCAAAATATTCATATGCGATCAATAGTATTTTTCCACTGTATTTTTTCCTCACCTGTTGTAATCGTACTGAACTGTAGGTGCAGTAAAGGTTAAAAAGAAGTTATTTGTCGTTATTTTAGCAAGTCTCGTATCGACAGGACGTATTACGTGTTTATATTTCGTAATCTCAAACTTTGTGAAATGTAATTAGAACAAGTAGCTCGGGAAATTGTAATTGTTATATCTTTACCTTGTTTCTCTTTTAAGTGTATTAATTTTTTGTACAACAATTGTTTTATTGTTTACTTCATCAATAAGAAACTTGAGTTATACGGGTATGTCATAGGTACCTATTTGTTTTGTAATGTTTTGTATGGCTCGTTATATTTGTGTTTAAGGAGGCTCGAGGGTATAAAAATTTCAGAAAAAAATCAAACATTTGTTTTTCATTACAAATTTTATTTACTTCCTTTTGTAGTTGTTACTTTAGCATATGGTACAAAAATCATTCAAAATAATCAATATGTGTTGGCCCCAGATACTTTCAAAATGTATACATCATTGAAAAAGTTCCAAATTATCTCCCTTTTGTGGAAAAATGCCATTTTTTGGCTCTAAAATTGAAATATCTTTTTCAACTCATCGGTGACCTATCTTTTTTTCATATAATTTCCATATAAGCTGTACTCAAACAAAATTATTGTAAAATTTTAGCGATTTCTGTTATAAATTTCTTTTTTTTTATTTCGATATTACCTTTATTTCTCCTATTACTTCAACAGAAAAAAAACACCTTTACAAAAATGTATGCTTCTTTCGAAGGCAGATTGAGCGCAAATGAACGGTGACCCCACTTTTTTATTTTATTTTTCTATTAACTATAAGATAAAGTTCATTTATAAAAAAATATAGAGAAATCCTATATAAATGATTTAGACCCGCGAACCCCCTTAAATACAACTTTAAACTTTTGAAAAAATCATTACACTTTTATAATCTAACATTAATGCTCAGCAGTTTTATCGACGTTTTTTCGAAATGATTTACTGTCAGTTTTTATTGTTTCTTTGGATTATATGTATCAGTTCTTATGTGTTACCGAAGTACAAGGCCACACTAAATGGATATCATCAAAAACAGACGAAACAGTAAAAGTAATATTCATAAAGACATATAAACGAGTACGGTAATACGTTATTAAGATGATAAACAGCGTCAGTACACAGAATCTATACTTCGTGTATTATTTGTAAAGTTGATAGAGAATATGTATCAACAAAGCATTGGTACCTTTCGATGAACTTTTATACAAAAAGGACGATACGTTTTTTGACAAACCCCTGGTGTGTCAACTTTCTGTACAGACACTGGTGACGTTTAACAAAACCTGAGTAGGAGCTGCAATTTCGCGACTATAGGATAAGTTGGGAAATATATATCCTATATGCAGGTGAAGTTGATATCTTGCTTGTAAGGCGGGGGAAATCTATAATTTCTCGTTTGTCATCAACTGTTCAAATATGCACATAAAAGGCAGTTTATAACTATTTGATTGATTGATTGTTGGTTGCTTTACGCCGCATTAGTAGATATCACTATTTGATCACATCATGTTTATCTAAAAATAAACTATTTACCTGCCATCTTCTCAGTCTGTTATAGGATTTGGTTTGTAAAAGATTTCCCGTTATATGTTCTTTTGTTTCCATCTAAAGTACGCGTATCTTTAACACATTCTCTCTGCCTTAAAATTTGCAGTAAAAACCAAGGTACAGTAAACAAAGTGAAAACTAAAACTAAGGTACATACGAAAATTGTGTACACACGTGGCGAATAAGGCTGTAATAAGATCTTGTCGTTGTTTCAAATACAACTTTAATTCTATACAAAGGTTTTAACATGGACAGTAGTTCATAACAATTCGCTGTGTGCTATTTATTAAAATAAATAAAACTACCTTAGAGTGGTTAATGAGCTATGTTAAATTCTTAATTTTTTTTTTATGTGTTTACTTAATATGTACTCTGTCAATATCCCATTTCTGTTTTATTTTGTTAATAGATTTATTTGGTTTCATGATTATTCAGATTATAACACAATGTTGACTGCTGTACCCCATTTTTATCTTTTTACCTATTAATTTTGTTTACATATAATTATCAACATGATTGAATTGTTTGCTACTGTCATACAAGTGAGAGGTTTCGATAGCTATAAAACTAGGCTTAATCCACCCTTTTCTACATAAGAAAATACCTGTACCAAACCTGGAATATGACATTTGTTCGAAGTTTTGTATTTTTGGATATTTAAGTTTATGAGCATTCGCCTGAATTTTAGCAAATTTCGAAGTGCTGAAATTTTGATGATATGCCTGTCAAAAGTTGGGATTTTTCAAAAATCCAATGAATATATAAAATGTAGATACACATTTTTTGTCTTAGAGAAGTATAAATTGTAGATGTACTTTGTAAAATACATCACCTCGGTTGAAACAAACAAATCTCTAAATGACATTATAAGATAACAATTATTCTACAGCAAATGCACATTTCGACAATGAATGTCTCTTCATTGATACTCGAGTCTATTATATTTAGATTTTCAAAACTTATTAGAAAATGAAGAGCTTGTAAACCAAACCGGACATAACGTGAAACCAAAACAAGACAATGAATAAGATATGTGTATCAGGGAGATACAATATATATGTTTGAGTCTAAAATTATAACCAAAATTTGTTACCAGCAAATTTTAATAAAACAATATCCGTATTTTTAATACGCCAGACGCTCGTTTTGTCTTTATAAATCGTATCAGTGACGCACAGATAAAACAATTGATAAAGCCAAACAAGAACAAAGTTGAAGACCCAAACCTAAAAAAAATGTGCCAAAAACGGCTAAGCTAATCTTTTCCTGGGATATGAAAATCTTTAGTTTTCGAAAATTTATAGTTTTGTAAACAGGAAATTTAGAAAAATGACTACTGGGATGGTGATACCATCTAGAACGTAACGCCCACCAGGAGTGGAATCGACCCAGTGATAACAAAAATAGTGGTAGTTGATGCCAAAGGTGTTGAAAAATAGCCAACCGTTTGTCAAAATTATGATTTCCTTCATAATATTTCACGAGAATGACATTTTAAATTATCAGTGAGAATGGATCGATTCTATAATTGTCAATAAATTCATCATGGATACGCCTGTTGTATGCGCCTAAAACAATTCATGAATATTGCATCAAATGGAGTTTGTAACGACCTTGACTGGCTATACAGCCCTTGCACGGTCGGCATGAACATTGGGTTGGGGATGGTAGTCTTTAACCAAAATGAGACCATGCCGTGACTCTGAATGTCTGTTGTATATGTTGCATTGTGTTATATTATTTAGCAAGAAATCAAAAATATCAACAACAGATGATTTGAATCTGAATCAGAATAGATACCAAGGGCATTTCAAAATCTTTGTAACTATTTGATATGAAATTATTGTACTCTAGTGGATGAAGTTTATTTATGTGCACTAATTTGCATCGGGTTTGTTTTGGCGGTACAACAAATAGGGCGAGACAATTTACTAGCTTCCTCCTCTCCTTGGTCAGATACAACAATATGTTACCGGATCCTGTCCAGCGACGGCTTAAACAACCGGACATTTAAAGAAAAATAGTAGAAATTTAAATTCATTGTCGCTGAATAGATATAAAAAGGAAGATGTGGTATGATTGCCAATGAGACAACTATCCACAAAAGACCAAAATGATACAGACATTAACAACTATAGGTCACCGTACGGCCTTCAACAATGAACAGAGCCCATACCGCATGGTCAGCTATAATAGGCCCCGATAAGACAATGTAAAACAATTCAAACATGAAAACTAACGGCCTTATTTATGTAAAAAAATGAACGAAAAACAAATGTGTAACACAAAAACAAACGACAACCACTGAATTACAGGCTCCTGACTTGGGACAGGCACATACATAAATAATGTGGCGGGGTTAAACATGTTAACGGGATCCCAACCCTCCCCCTAACCTGGGACAATGGTATAACAGTACAACATACGAACGAACTATAAACATCAGTTGAAAAAGGCTTAACTCATCAGATGGACAAAAATACAAGTGGACGTGCCCGGGTGACATCAAATTGCCGAATTTAACAGAAATAAAGTAATGCGTATTACCATTGAGACATCTCAAGTTAAAATCAACAGACATTGTAGAAACATAACTCATTGGCAATACAAATATTTATATGCGATCAATACTATTTTTTCTAATTTTGTTTTCTCACCTGTTGTAATCATTCTGAACTTAAGGTGTACACAATTGTTCTAAAGGTCATTTGTCGTTATGTTATCAAGTCTCGTATCGACAGAAGTATTACATGTTTTTTTTTGTAGCCTATTTTGTTTGGAACTGTACAATAAGTAGCTCGGGAAATTGTAATGGTTATCTCCCTGAATTTCTTTTTAGGGTGTTCATATTTTGTGAAACAATTGTTTTATTGTTTCTTCATCAATACATGCAATAAGAAACTTGAGATATATGTTAATGCCAAACTTTACTATTTGTTTTGTAATGTTTTGTACGACTCGTTATATTTGTGTTTAAGTACAACTTTAAACTTTTGAAAAAAAACATTATTATTTTTATCATCTAACAGTGATATTCAGAATTTTTCATGAGAGATTTTTGTGAAATGATTTTCTCTCAGTTTTTATTATTTCTTTGGATTATATGTGTCAGTTCTTAAGTGTTATCGAATCATTGTGATATTAAATTAACTAAAAAGGACGTAAGATGTAACTGCAGCACAAAGAATTTAACACATATACCAATAGGTTGTCCATCAAACACAACATATTTATATATGTCTGATAATAATCTTGAAATTATATCTAAGAAAGCTTTCACTAAATATTCACAGCTTCGATATCTGGATAAAAGTTATGTTCATGTGATTGCAATCGACCAATCAGCGTTTGATAATTTATCACATTTAAAAAACTGAATTTATTCGCTAATCTAATGAAAACGTTTCGAGGGAATATATTTTCACCACTAGATGACCTACAAGTATTTCAGATATCACATTACTTGTTAACAACGTATCCAAGAGAGGCGTGGTTGGATGTTCTACATTTAACAAACGTGTTTACTTATGGTGGACCGTCAAATGGATCATTATTGCTTATTTACTACTAAAGTGAAACTTGACAGCAATGGTAGTAATTCATGTCTCAAAAACGATGGCAATATTTAAACAACAAATGCAATTTACAATCACCTGCGAATTATGAGAATACGATGTATAACGACAATATGGGTTATTTTTACTGCAGTATTATATAGTGTGCTTCTTTTATTCACTGTAGTTGGATATCGTTACAAATTGCACTTACAATACTATTGTTTATTTATCGGAATGGCCAATCCACTTTTCCGGTAATTAAAATTAGAAACACTTGAATATGATGCATATATAGCTTATTGTGATGGCGACTATAAATGGGTATATGGACCTTTGCGCTTATTTCTCAAAGAAAGACGGACTTGTTATAAACTACTTTTATTAGATAGAGGGGATGTCTTTGCTGGAGAACATAGACTTTTTGCTTTAAACAATTCAATTCCAAAATGCAAAAAGATAATCTTAGTAATTTCAAAAGAGTTTGTCAACAATGATTGGGCTTACTATGAATCAACTGTTTTAATTGAACATTTCCTGGGATTACAAGCAAGAATAATTGTTATAAACCTGTAAAATATAACCAAAACAGAAATAACGCAATGTGTTCTTCAAATGATGTCATTGAACGCCAATGACCACATTCGTAAAACAGACACATTTAATGAAAATAACATTTTCTGGGAATGTCTAGATCTAGCCATGAGACGTTAGTGAGGACATTGTTGTTATGGCTTATTTCAATTGCTGCTATTCAATAATTTTATGTTTTTTCATTATACATATGCATTGTCAGTCTAAAGCATATGTAAATTAAGTAAACATAAAAAACCAGCACGGTAGTACTTTAGATATGATGACTACTATATAGACAAAAGGAATAAAAGAAACCAATGATATTAAAATACGACTAGATATGCTCGCACGAGCAACTACTCTGAACAGTATGCGTGAAATGGCATTTGTGGTCAATATACGTAAATTTCGACATTGAATAAGGTGAAATCACACGTTATCTTGTATATGTAAAATAAAAAGACGCGATATGTTTTCTGACAAGATAACTATACGTTTAGTAATAAAGTACAGAGTTGATGAACATTGATGACCAAAATTCCTAAAAACTGACTGGCTGACAAGATGTTTTCAGTATTGTTCCTGTATTTAACAAATATAACTAAGCATACTGAGCCATTTTCATTTTTGTTTGTTGTTATTGGAAAAAGAAATATTCAAACATCATTGATATAATCCTTAGCTTTACCTGTAATTTCAAACAGCCGTCCTTTTTTCCGGTTGATTGATTTCCCGCCATTTGAGCTTTGCAAGTGTAAATGATGTTTTACCTTCTGTACCTGTACTTTTGCAACGAAATTTAAACTTTTTTCACTAACGTTCTGAACACACCATTGGTAAGAAAAACACATAAATGTATGAAAAAATTACAAGGGGCGTCAACCAGGTCTCCTCGAAAATAACCGTACGAAAGCTCTTTGAATGGTTGATGTTGTTTGCGTTGTTGCTCGATTTAATGTGCATAAGCCAACAGTTTAGAGACTAGCAAACATATAGCGACAAATTGCAACTGCACTGAATAGGTCAATATGTCGTAGACCAAAAAAAAAACTATTGTCAAGGGAGGAGCGCTACCTTCACTTAACGTCAACACGAGGCAAGTTTTTATCCGGCAAGAATAGTAGTGCATTGACTAAGGGCAGCTGCTGGTGTGCCTGTCAATCCTCTATTGATGCACTTCGGGCTTGGTCGAGAAATTGATTTTAAATGACAATATACTCATTTCGCCTTTTGATACTTCCGCTCCATACAAATACAATTCCAATGAATGTGAGTCATCAACATGCATATTGCTTCCAACGTGTCATAATTCCATTTTGTTTTTTTTAGAGTTATTTGTTGTTATGATGTTATAATACAATTCATTATCTTTGTTGCTAAACTTTTTAGTTTAGTATAGAACATATTGAGGCATTATTTGCAAAAAACATTATCACGGAGTTTACTATTTTTTCAACATCTTTAACATATAACGTAAATGGTTTGATAGGAAAATTCCACATTGATATGTTAAAGTGAGATATTAGATCTGAAAATAAGATGAATCGCCAACCATAGCTATGCAACCAATTTAATTTTTCTAAAAGTAAGCCACGAAAACGGCCCTCTATTTTGTTCTCGTACATATTGTTTTCTGGAATGAAATACTACAAGCAAACTGTATGCTCGACACAATAGACTAACCTGCTGACACATCGCATAAAACAAGGTATAATATAATTAGGTTTCCATACGGATAGTGGTAATTCTTCAGAAATAAGAGTTAATCTTTACATTCAGAGTAGTTTGCTATAGCATCTTTCAGAATAATTTCCATGAGAGCATAGCAGAGTAATTTAATGTGAATAAATGTATTAATTAGAAGTTTTTCAGCCACCGAAAAGATACTCGCCATTCTAGAACCTCTTTAAGCAATTCGTTATCTCCGACTGGTACAAAAAGTACCCCGTGATTTATAATACTTTTTGGTTGACGTTATGACTAGGCCATGAGCTCCTTTATCGTGTTACCAACTGAACTGCGGGAGATACCTACGTTTTACAATGTAAATAGCAAGCAAAATTAAAAGGTTTTTTTGTCGTCAGTTATACATGGTCTATGAATTGTCATGCACAAATCATTTCTCAACAAGAATATAAATTATTTTATATAATGCACTCACAAATAGTGTTTACCATTATCCTCACACTATTACAAATAAAGGCAACAGTAGTATACCGCTGTTCAAAACTCGTAAATCTATGGACATGAAACTAAATTGGGGTAACAAACTAAAACTAAAACAAAAGTCTCCTTGAGGCAGAATTGTACGATACATCCGGGAAAATTTCCAAAGACTGTAAGAACGCTTGTCGCGCGGATTCCTTGTCGCCAAATAATTGTAAAGCAATTCCCAATAAAGTGTAGGCCTCCGCTGTACTCCTCCCATCTGTCATTAAATATTTTTCTCCGATGACAAGTTTCAAATCTTGAATAGAATCCTGACAATATCTAACATTATTGAGGTGATAATGACAAAGAACACTAAGGAAGTATGCATACGCTGTGGAGGGAATGAAATACATTTTATTCCATCCCTCCATTAAAAGTTCTTCTGGTGTTAACGTTGAATTCGCTTCTAATTCTATCAGATCTACGAATATTATTTTCAGAAGATAAACAACACTTTTCTTGTTGAATGACAGCAGTTTAAGTGAATGGCAATGATTATTTGATAGAGTCATTCCAAAGAACAGTTTGTCGAAAGTACATTTCGATATAGAATACCGAATGATGTGTAAAGCTTTCCTGTATTGCTTTGTTTTGTAAAAAAATGAAGCTACCATAAGCCACCCAGAAACAGCGTCATGATAGACATTTGTTAGCAGAGTACTCAAACAGGATTTGTACTGTTTGTATTGGTATTTATTGTTGATAATTGCACCATCAAGTGGTAAACGCTGAGCTAGTCTACTGCACACATGTGATATGAAGTATGCATATAATTGCTTTAGTGAAAAATGGTGACACCATATGTTGTGTAATATTCCTGTGTATAATATATCAAACTTAGAATAAGATTTTAAGGAAATATTTGAACAATACAGCATACCTGATTGCACTATTTTCTTAACGTCATTTACATATAATGTAAATGGTTCAATTGGAAAATTGCACATCGATACAGCAAAGTTAGATATTTGATCAGAAAATAAAATGCATCGCCAACCATAGCTGTGTAACGTGTTTAATTTGTCTAAAAGTACATCACGAGCACGGCCCTCTATTTTGTTCTCGAACATATTATTATCTGGAATGAAGTAATGTAAACAAACAGAGTACTGGACACAATAAACCAACCTGCTGAAACATCGCATAAAACAAGGTATAAGATTATCAGGCTTCCATACAGATGATGGTAGTTCTTCAGATATCCAAAAAATAATTGTTTTAAGGAAATATGAACAGAGTAAATCTTTACATTCAGAATCATTTGCTATAACATCTTTCAAAATTATTTTCAAGAGAGCATAGCACATTAATTGGGTGTGAGTAAATGTATTAATTAGAAGTTTTTCAGCCACTGAAAAAGATACTCGCCATTCTAGATCTTCTTTTGGTGATCCATGAACTCCGATCGGTACAAAAAGTACTCCGTGATTTATAATACTTTGTGTGACGTTATGACTTGGCCATGAGCTACTTGATC
This sequence comes from Mytilus galloprovincialis, assembly GCF_965363235.1. Classification (NCBI taxonomy): domain Eukaryota; kingdom Metazoa; phylum Mollusca; class Bivalvia; order Mytilida; family Mytilidae; genus Mytilus; species Mytilus galloprovincialis. The sequence goes on from NC_134850.1 coordinate 3,701,503, forward strand.
TTGTTATCCAATTTACAGCAGAAGATATCCATGTGTTACAATGAAAAGAAAAGGCAAAATCAAAATCTCCGTTTTTGTCAGTTATACACGGTCCATGAATTTGTTTGTTTTTATCCCCAAACAGTAACATATTTCCCTTCCATAATGCACTCGAAACATAATGCCTACCATTATGTTCTTCACAACATTTCAAAATATACTTACTGCTGCTATATTCTAGTCTTAATTGAGTAAAACCAGGTTTTACATCGTCTGTTTCAATGGACAGATAATTTATACTTGGAACAAAGTCGGGTTGTTTATCCGCATTCACATTAATAAATTTTCCTACTTGCATTATATCTAAATCACTTCCTCGCATTTCAAGTCCTTCTCCATAGCTTCCACTTGTTATACGTGTAAATGACTTGGTACTTGCAAAATAATCTCTCACCGTGTTCATTAATCTGATTGCTTTGACATGTTCTTCTGTTCCTACGATGTTATGACACAGATAGTTATACAGAGCTAGTGATATGTTTGGTATAAAAGTATCTGTAATTAGAAAATTAAAACAAACATGATAAAAACATGATTGAAGGTATATATCCAAAACTGTACATTTATAATGCCTTCACTAATTTTGTAAACAGTTAAGTTCTCCACATTACATTTGTTTTGAACATTAAACTTAAATCAAACGAGATTTGAACATTCAGATGATGTGATATAATAAAAAATAATAGTAGAGTAAAGTTCAAAATAAATGAATTTGCGTCAGGAAAAAGCTCATCAATACATAAGTGGACTTACAAGTCAAAACAAAGAAATAAGAGACACAAATTAAACGTAACGTTGGGGAAAACGTATTTCCTTCAAACTCTTCCATAATATAGATTTTTTTCTACAAAACGCCTATTAAAGTATTAGTAACCGTACTATTTTCCATACTCAAACTGTAAAAGAGGGACGAAAGATACCAAAGGGACAATCAAACTCAAAAATCTAAAATAAACTGACAACGCCATGGCTAAAAATGAAAAAGACAAACAGAAAAACAATAGTACACATGACACAACATAGAAAACTAACGAAAAAACAACACGAACCCCACCAAAAACTAGGGGTGATATCAGGTGCTCCGGAAGGGTAAGCAGATCCTGCTCAACATGTGGCACCCGTCGTGTTGCTTATGTGATTACAAATCCGGTAAATAGTCTTATTCGGTAGGTCACATTTATGAAAGGAAAGAGGATTGTAGTTACGACGTAAAGAACATATCCGATATCATTTGTGAAACGGTTATTCCATAACGGTCAACCAACTCGTGATGGTGTCCGTAAAATTACGAAGGGATGATTTCAACTTCACCATTTGGAACTCTTGGTTTAATAGCTTCCTTGTGAGCAGTAACCCTCTATCAAGAAAATCGTGATAGGAAATGCAAGCACGGGAAAATCGTATCAATTGGGAGATATATACCCCGTATGCAGGTGCTGCTGGAATGTTGCTACTTAGAAATGGAAAGTTCACAATTGGAAAGCTTAAATCATCTCTTTTGTCGTAAAGTTTTGTTTTCAACCGACCCTCATTGTCAATTTCTAGATGTAAGTCAAGATATGAAGCCGACTTAACAGTATCTATAGTATCCTTTATCTCCAATTCGATGTATAGATGCGTTCCACATAGTCACCACATTTTGAATTGTTTAGTGAAAGAACGTCATCTATATAGCGGAAAGTAGAGTTAAAGGATATTGCTAACATCTTATCTTTCTTCCTAAGAAGTTCCTGCATGAAGTTAGCCTCATAATAATAAAGAAACAAGTCGGCGAGTAGAGGGGCACAGTTTGTTCCCATTGGGATGCCGACAGTCTATTGAAAAACACGTCCTCCGAAAGTTACAAATATGTTGTCAATCATGAAATCAAGCATCTTGATAATATCGGTTTCAGAGAATTTTTTGTTTGAATCAGAGTGATTCTTTACAAAGTATGATTTATCCCTTCCTAAGACAAGATACTTGTATCTACGTTGGCCATTCTTTTTTATGAAGCAAAGTAATACCAACTCTTTCAATTTGTCTTTTAATTTGATATGTGGAATACTTGTGTAAAGGGTTGAAAAGTCAAATGTTTTAATACTGTTACAATATGCAAGAGAGTTAGATTGTATGTACTCTAAAAGATCTTTGGGATTTTTAAGTATCCACATCTGATTCACGCCACCTCTAGAATAGGCAGTTTCACAATAACTTTTAAAAGTCGCGCAAAATTTTCTTATTTTGTTTTAATTAATTTAAATATATTTTCTATTAGAGTAATCTCTCCCTGAATATATTGGTTGGATAGTTCTTTTATTGTTAAATAAAATCCCAGGGATCTGTTTTTTTTAAACATTCTTTACAAGGCATCGATTACTTGTAGTGCATTAGCGTGCGTCATGTTTATGCTCTTATAATATACTAGATTATGGAGTGTGTGTCCGAGCGAGAACTTCTCTAGTTCGTTACTTTAGGGATATTTTTCTAAAAGTAGTACTTCAATATTCAGCCCCATTCTACTATTTAGTCAGACGTCAGTCACTACCCTGATATACCCTATCTTTTTCGGGTAATTAATACGGATAGCGTTTGACATTTTTAGCCGAACCATCTTTAGCCGAACAGATTTATCATTTTTACATAATTTAATTCATTGTATGCTGGTTCATATTCTGGACGCCAGTCTTTGCTCCTTTCTAATATAATTCACAAACAAAAAACAAATATGAAGCCCAGAAATGGAAAACTATTAAATACTAAACTCGTTCAACATTGTTCAAAAGGTATCGACACGTCTCAATCTTCAAAATCGCTTATCTAAAAGTGCCATCGCTAACATTTTTAACAATAAAAATCGTGGTTACCCTTCTATCGATAAGTGTCATGCCAAAAAATGACTTACATGTCCCCGTCTTTCCATCAACAATACGCTAAAAGTCTTTAAAATTTGAAACTGATATAACTTGAAAAACAAACAGTATAATGTGTTTACTTACATGAAACAAACCGGGATGCGGTATTCGGTACGTAGGTGAAACATGTGAAACTAGACGATATTTATCTAAACGTACTCAAGAATATCTGTAACGTTTAAAAAGACCCACAAAATTCAAAAGTATAATTTATCAACACCTTAAGAAGCACAATCATCCTATTAAATATTTAGTAGTTCAACCTTTGGAAGTAGTAAATAAGCAGCCTGGTGAATCTCATTCAAAGTTTGTACGATCACGGAAAATAATTGAATTAAATTGGATTAAAAAATACCGACAGTCTACCCTCTCGGTCTTAATAATAATATCATGGGAATTGGCAATATATCAGGAACCGATTCTGTTAACATTTTGGATATAGTTTCTAAAACTGTTCGAAAAAACTGTCTCATGGTCGTACACAGCTTTTTTTGCATAGATACTATTTCTGTACTAAAAATATATGGTACTGGAAATTTACTTTTAATATTTAGTACTATTTCTTTACTTTAAAATTATTGTTACATTTAGGTACTTGTATTTTACAGCACTTAATTTGTACTAAATATTTTGGTAGAGAAATAATCATTATTCCATGTTTGAAAATCATAATTTTAAGATATTTGAAATAGAAAAACTTTCAAAATACTGAAAATGTAACGGTGTTAACCAAAAATCTACAGTACATACATTTCTAGTACAAATTAAGTACTGTAAAATACAGGTACCTAAATATTACAATAATTCTAAAATAACAAAATAGTACTGAATATTAAAAGTAGATTTTCAGTACTGCATATTTTTAGTACAGAAATAGTACCTATGGAAAAGTAGCTGTGTAGACTAAATTGCAATTAAAGAAAATTTCGGACTAATCATACCAATATTTCGGACCTAATTTCTATTTAAAAAAACAACGACAGACATTGTCAGTTAACAACGGTCTGTTCATTATCGATTAACAGGTTAAATAAAATTTTAGAGGATTGCAACACAATTTCATATAGCAGTCCTAAGTATGAAATCGTTCAAATTATAATGGCATATTGTTACTCTAAACTGTTTCCCCAAATTGATCGCCCTGAAAATCATAAAAACATTTGATTAAAATAAAGTATGTTAATAAAGGTTTTGATTTTGTAGATATAGCCTGTATTTTAAACGATCATTCCGTTAAAGAACAAATTCCTGAATAGTTTGATAATACTGAGCTCCCTCTCATTTGTTATATATTTACAAGAAATCTATTCGGAAATTTGTGTTTCATAATAGCCAATTTTTTAAAGATTTTAATATACGTTCAAGACCGATAGTTAAAATCACTCCTCAGTAAAGGACCTAAATACCGTCCCCCGTCAATTATTAATTGGAACGAGTGTCGTAATATCATCCACGACTCACTCATAACTTACTGTTAGAAATGGATAAAACGGGGAAAAAGCTGACCAAAAATCTTTGGACTTTTTTTATTTAGTAATGAACATAGTTGATATACGTATTCAACATTTTAAAGAACATTTTACTCTTAACAATAACCAAAATAAACTTATTTCGCGTATCATACATAAACTTAAAGAACTAGCCAAGGAATTTGTTTTTGTCCTGGCCGATAAAGCTGCTAATAATATTACAATTGTTTGACGTAAATTTTACATTGAGGTTCTACAAAAAGAAATCACAAATTCACCAACATTCCAACTGACTTCATTTTCAGAAAACAACATCTGTAACAAACATTTCTCGTTTTTTTTATATAGATTAGACCGTTGGTTTTCCCGTTTAAATAGTTTTACACTAGTAATAGCTTGTAGTTAGATGTGAGCCAACGTGTTGAAGGCCGTACATTGACCTATAATGGTTTACCTTTTTTTAAATTGTTATTTGGATGGAGAGTTGTCTCATTGGCACTCACACCACATCTTCCTATATCTATAAATTTTTAGCTACCGCTGTACAAGCAGAACCAAAAACAATGAAAGTCCCAACTATGTAATTGCATCCGAAGCTACATAAAACACCTTACAAATATAGATTGTTTTCGTCTGCAAGCCATTGTTCCACTACTAAATTATCTATTCTTCTTACCAGTACACTTGGTACAATCAAAAACCTGATAATGAATTGTTCAAATAAGGCCTTCGAAAAAAGTGGAATTAATTACTTTTGGAGTGTCTAAAACTCGTTGGAAGTACTTGATAAATTGCATGCTTATATTGGTGATTTTGAATCTGTTCACAGTTTTAATTTTTCTACCCTATATACCACATTGCCTCATATTCTCATTAAGAAAAAATTCACACACCTAATTAAATGGGCATTTAAAAAGTCAGAATGTGAATACATATATTCAAACTCTATTAGGTCATTTTTTAGTAGTAATAAACCAAAAAACTATGTCAATTGGACATGCTTTGATATTATATCTGCACTTGAATTTTTACTAGATAACATGTTTGTTCGCTTTGGAGATTCCGTATATCGCCAGGTTATCGGAGTTCCAATGAGGACTAACTGTGCACCACTGATTGCGGATCTGTTTTTGTATTGCTATGAGTTACAATTCATGACAAAAATCAGCAAAGACCCATCGAACAACATCTGATACACAAATTTAATAGTACTTTTAGATATTTGGATGATATTTTGGCTCTCAATAATGACGAATTCAGTATGTATACTAAAGACATTTATTCTGTTGAACTTACTTCAAATAAAGCTAATACTAACAATGACCACTGCCATTTCCTCGATCTTGATATCTATATCATTAACGGAAAGCTTAATACTAAAATTTATGATAAAAGAGATGATTTCTCGATTCCTATCGTTAATTACCCATTTTTAGATGGTGACGTTCCCTTGTCACCATCTTACGGTGTTTATATATCTCAACTTGTACGACTCGCTCGTGTATGTAACAATGTTTTAGATTTTATGAGAGAAATTTATGTATTACTGAAAAATCATTACACCAGGATTTTCGATATCACAAACTAGTCAAAAAATTTACTAAATGTTATCATCGGTATACATGGTATAAGGACACCATTCGTAAATATAGCTCAACATGCAGACTTTGTTTACGTTCAGGTATTTCACATCCAATATTTTATGTAAATATTCTTTATAAAGCAAAAAATATCAGTATTCTCCCCAGAAGCTTACAAAAACTTTAAATAGACTTATTAAGAAGGGATATAGTTACGATACTGTTGTCAGGTCATTATAGATATAGCATATTTTGGCGTTAATATTGATTCACTTATAGGGTCTTTGCATCAAAACTAAACACAGTTATTTAAAAACCAGTTGTTGGCATGACACGGGTGATGTTCTTCTCATATATGTTATGATGGTATAATACTAAACCCCTCACGGGAAGGATTGTGCCTGATATTCATATGATGAAGACATAATCTTTCAATCAGTTTAAATGAAGTCTGGAGCTGGTATGTCAGTTATCTTTCGTCCCCCTTTTTGAACTGCTAGTAATCTGCTGTTATTTATGTATTATTGTCATTGTGTTTATTTTCTTTGGTTACATCTTCTGACATTAGATTCGGACTTCTCTTGAACTGAATTTTTTAATGTGCGTATTGTTATGCGTTTACTTTTCTGAATTGGCTAGAGGTATAGGGGGAGGGTTGATATCTCATAAAAATGTTTAACCCTGCCGCATTTTTGCGCCTGTCCCTAGTCAGGATCCTCTGGCCTTTGTTAGTCTTGTATTTTTTTAATTTTAGTTTCTTGTGTACAATTTGGAGTTTAGTATGGCGTTCCTTATCTCTGAACTAGTATATGTATTTGTTTAGGGTCCAGCTGAAGGACGCCTCCGGGTGCGGGAATTTCACGCTGCATTGAAGACCTGTTGGTGTCTTCTTTATGGTCGGGTTATTGTCTCTTTGATACATTCCCCATTTCCATTCTCAATTTTATTGTTTGTTAAAAAATTGACAGTTTTCAATATTGCAGATTTAGGCAAAACCTAGACCTTATTGTATAATGCTACCTTTCAACCCAATAAAAAAAAATTGTAAGTAGCCCTTGCAAGAACTGTATAGACAGTCAAGGTCGTTGAAAATTTCCTTCAGTCAAGGTCGTTGAAAATTTCCTTCATCGTTATCTATCTCAAAAAAACCTGTTAATCTGTGATTTTTTGTTTTCAATATAAATAAGTAATTTTTCAGCTATGTTGATGAAATTTCATAAATATTGCATTTTCAATGTGAAAACAATAATTTAAGATGATCTTTGCTCATACTCATTTAACAAATTTAAGGATATACAAATCAAGGTTGTTGCTTACCTACAGTCTCGTAAGCCTAGCCTACAGTTTACTGACGTACTAAAATTACCCACTACGCAATATACTTTTAACATTGTAATTCGGTTATAAATCGCAAAAAACATTGCAATTGGGGTATTTTTCGAACTGCCTCAAGATAAAAACAGAAAAAATGACACGAACCCTTTCAGAACTTGGTTTATCTCAGGGAAAGTAGAACATATTACACCAGTTGCAATCGGAATGTTGATAATTTTTAGTTCGGGGATAAGTCTTATTAGCTGATATCACAATCAAAGAAAGATAAAATTGAGAATAAAAATGACGGGTTGTGATAATGATGTATTCGAGATTGTTTATGTGTATAAATTTATTCGTGGTTTTGTGATAATATGAAGATAATATGACTTTTTTATATGAAATAAATTTAAATTGCTTACCTTTCATTCTCTTAGTCTGTTATATACATGTGGGGCTGAACCGTGAATTTTCGTAATATATACTTTCGTTTCCAATTTAAAAAAAAACATGTACATGTACATAAAACACGACAAGATTTACATTTAAAAAAAGCAGTTGGTTACTATTCTATCACATTATAAATAAAATTGTCTATGCTTATTAAAGTTAAATCGTTTACCTGCCATTCTCTAAGCTTGTTATAGGATTTGATATGAAATGTGTTTTCCCGTAATATCAACTTTCGTTTTCATTTGAATTCCACGTAGGTATAGCATCTACGCAATACTTTGTAATTTGAATTTAAAAACCCAGGTATATCAATATGGCGAAAAGGACAACTCAGATATAATAAACAAAAATTGTATACACACGTGACAAATTAGATATTAGTGTGTTTGTTTATCTTCATATTGAATTTTAATATATGTATGTTTTACATAGACAGCAGACCGTTACTTCATTTTCACTTTAATTTAAGTTTGTTGATATAAATTAGGTTAGATTGTTTACCTGCCATCCTTTCAGCCTGTTATACGATTTTATATGAAATATGTATTTCCGTTATACCAACTTTCGTTTCCATTTAACTTAAACCAACTGATAACACCTGTATGTAGACAAAACTATTTTGTAATTTGCATTTAAAAACTCAGGTTCATTGTGACAAACTAACATATCAATAAAATATGTGTACACACGGGGTGAATTAGGTTGTATTTAGATCCTGTTTACAGATCTGGTTGATAGATCTGGTTTGTGTCGTTGTTTTCCCCTTATAGTTGGTGTGTTTCCCTCAGTTCTAGTTTGTAACCCGGATTTGTTTTTCTCAATCGATTTATGAACTTCGGGCAGCGGTATACTACTGTTATTTATTTATGTTACTGTTGATTTGAGTTATGCAATATTTTGTAACATAGACAGCAGTTCATAATTATTAATAGTATATTAAAGATGAAATGCCTTAATAGTTATCAAAAGTACCAGGATTATAATTTAGTACACCAGACGCGCGTATCGTCTACATAAGACTCATCAGTGACGCTCATATCAAATTAGTTATAAAGCCAAACAAGTACAAAATTGAAGAGCATTGAGGATCTAAAATTCCAAAAAGTTGTTGTGTCAAATACATCTAAGGTAAAACATACCTAAGAATGTGAATAAATACATTTAGAGTTGGATTTACACATCTGCTTTGTATTGATTCTAGATAGGTTCCTTATAAGTAATTACAGTTTAGAGAAGGAAGTAGGTAAATTAGAACAGATCATTAATTATTTTGTCAAACCATTGATAACATGACAAGATATGTAAGTGATAATGTCAAACAAAGGTGCACACATAATGTTTCTGGGAGGGATACATGGAACTTTTTTAAAACATTACTTCGTTAATATTCTCTAAAATAAGATAAACGATGACAATATGTGCATTTCGACTATAAATGTCTCGTCTAGGATGCTCAGTTAAAATATCTAAATATTACTAAGTTTGCAAAGATTTTAGATTTAAAAGTGCCCAACTCATCAGATCACTTCTATGAAGAAAAACATTTAACAAAAGCGCACACTGGTAGAGGTCCGGGCAGTTTAATGATTTTTATAGATTAATATACGCAAAAAAAAAACATGTTGAACACAACATTAATGGTGACGCATATCAAAAAGGGAGAAAATATAAACCCCATGTAACATAATAAAGGATGTTAATATCGAAGAACGGAAAAACTGAAAACCTTCTACTTTTTTCAGCAGTGACCACCTTCAACACGTTGAAGTTTATGTCACTTGATAACCTCATATGAAAATTAACAAAAAAACAAGCAAATACAGTCTTCACAGCATCAAATAGTAAAAGCGATGAAGCAAAACGGACTTGGCACTGGGTACTCAAATCTGACGTTACATGTCCAATCACTTCTGAAGACACATACTTGATATTGACAAAAGTTAAGATTGATTGCACAATAACACAAAACGTGTTTGTTTAAATTGAATACTTGAAATCTGCAGCTGGCATTTCAGTATCTGCTAGTAGTTTTTCTTGATTTATGTATTATTATCAATTTGCTTAGCTTCTTTCGTTACCTTTTCTGACATCGGACTCGATCTCCCTTAAAACTGAGTTATACTGTGCGTATTGCTGTGTGTATGATTATTATAAATTGACTAGAGGATTAGGGAGTTTAGATCTAACAAAACATGTATAATTTCCGGCCGCATTATTGCACCTGTCCAAAGTCAGGATCCCCTATCTCTTGTTAGTCTTGTTAGTTCTTTAGTTATAGTTCATTTATAGTTCATTTATGTTTGGAGTTTAGTATGACGTCCATTTTCAGTGAAGTAGAACACTTATTAATTTAGAAGCCAGCTGAATCCCGCCTCAAGTTGCAGAATTTTCTCGCTGTGTTGAAGACACATTGGTGAACTTCGACTGTTTTCTGCTCTTTGGTGGGTTGTTGTCTCTTTGACATCTTTCCCATTTCAATTATCAATTATATTTTACTTAATAAAAAAGAATTAGGGTAAATGAGTCCTAATGTTTTGTCCATAAAGATAACAGTTTTATATCTTATGTTTCACATAAAAATGTGTAAAAAATTGAAAACAACACGTTTTATAATTTCTTGCGTCAAAAGGCATTGCCGTTTATTCAACGCAACAAATCTTCAAAAGTTCAATATACAATTATCTATCATGGTCCTTTTCCTTCTTATAAAGATTGGCACCTCCCTTCTTTAAAAAAAAAGTTTATAATTAAAAACAAATTGTATATGGGTTAGATGTGCATCCTAACAAACAAAAACAATGGTCCATGATAAAAAGCAGTTAAAAATAGCAACTGTTTAAGTCATAATTGTCAGCTATTTTTAAGTATTTGAAATATACAATAACGTGTTTTTGAATTTATACTTCAATCTTTAAGGAAAACTACTATCGATTTTAAGGAAGTATTAATCCTATTTGAAAAGAGGGGCATAAGATACCAGAGGGTCATTAAAACTTATAGATAAAAAAAACCGACAACACCATACCTTAAACAAAAGACAAACAGACAAACAATAGTACACAAGACACAACATAGAAAACTTAAGACTAAGCAACACGAACCACATCAAAATTCCGTGTAATATCCGGTGCTCCGGAAGGGAAAGCAGATTCTGCTTAAAACGTAGCTACCGTTGTGTTCAAATGCCGAATCAAGTCTCATAATAATGTGTTATAGAGTAAAACGTAAATTATAATGCAATTTTTATGTTACAATTTTTTTCATTGGCTAAAATCCACAGTTGACCAGGCGTAACTAAGGAAGGACCCGCCCTTTTGAATTGATTGGATCAACAAATGTTCGATTACTACAATATTATCGAAAATAAAACAACAACTACCTCGAATTCGCCGTTTTAATGTGATTTAACGGAATTATACATTATTTCAAGCTCTAAGATATTATTTCTTTTTGTAATGCATTACAATCGAAATAACAGTACTGTAGCGGAAGAGTTGCCATCTGCAAGTCGACAATTGGTGGTGGCAACTCTTCAACTACAGTACTGTTATTCCTTAAGTACAAGCCTTACGAATCTTAATGTTAGTGTTCCAAAATATTCACACAAATGCAAAACAATGCAGTTTTAAGTAAATTTTCAAATTAACTCACTTAACAGTTACAAAATATACATGATCAACACAAACTAGAACATGTTAAACATTCCTTATCATACTTGTGGTATATAAATCATGCCAGGCACCACCACACAATCAGAGGTAACAGTACATGTATAATGTCTGCTGGAATTCCATAACATGAACTGCGTGAAAAAGACATTTGGTTTATATGTCCACTGATTTTGGATATTACTCTTACAAAAATCAAAAACCAATGTGTTAAATAGGTTTATATTTTAATATGAGTGTTATCAAATTTAATCACTCCATCTGCATACTGTAATTCACATATTAATAACAATACTGTAACAGTCCTAATTAGTGTGAAGCTGTTTGAAAAGTCATAAGTGCTGCCGAAGCTAAAAGAAGTATACTGCAAACTTAGTTCATGTGTGCCTTCTGTAATAAAAGATAATAAACACCTACGATTTCGTATTGTTTACTAGTATTTGGCTCATTGTGTGTTATGGTGTCTTGATTCAAAGCGAGGTAAGTCCGTTGCCAAACACGATAGGGGCGGAAAAGCCGAACAAAACATTATACTGTTACCATTCTTCACAGTGTTGGAACTCATAATCCGAAAATAAACGCCATGGCAAAAGAAAACAAAAAATCAAAAAGGCTGACAAACCGAGCATATCAAAATCAGGGATCTCGGGTGAAGCATAGCGAAGGAAAATCAAATACTTCTCTTCATGTGGCACCCGTCGTATTGGTCATGTAAATAAGATAAATCCATGGCCACATCGAAACACAGTTATTATTCTTTTATGATGGTTTTTACATTCTTGACCAAACATTCATATATAACATATATAGGAAGCTGTTCACAATAAAAAAAAATATCAAGTACAAAAATGTATGTTGTCAGCTATCTCAAATTTAAAATAATCATGCATGAATACTATGACAATTACACCTGTGATTTATCGTTGTCTATTTTGACGAAAGAACATTTGTCAAACGAATTTGAATTAAATCTCTCTTTTTTGTATAACATTCGTATAACATGTATTTATACGACATTTTACGTTGATTTTATTACTTCTTCAATAAAGAAAATAATTACTACAGTCATTTAACATAATCTGCATTTTCGTCTTCTTAAAGGAGAAGGTTCAGTAAGACCCCTTTGTGGCCCCAAAATATAGCAGTTTTACAGAATAGTTAAAATGTAAATTTTTAGCTATTTATTGGAAAGTAGAATCCTTCTGCTACATTAGAACAAGCTGTTTTTGAACATAAAAAGTGCATATATCCGGTACTAGCATCATTAAGTGATGCTAAATTACTGTTCTATTTGATAGATTTTTCATATCTAAGATTGAATCGGGGCGTTTTTAATGACAAAGTCAGTTCAAATTTTTCACGTAAACTCCTTGAATCAATTGTAATAGACACTTAGGTGTTTTAAAAGTGTCCCAAAGTGACCTACTCCTTTAAGATTGTGTGATATATAATTAAACTCATCATAGATACCAGGACTAAATTTTGTATATACGCCAGACGCGCGTTTTGTCTACAAAAAGACTAACCAGTGACGCTCGAATCCAAAAAAGTTAAAAAGGCCAAATAAAGTACAAAGTTGAAGAGCATTGATGACCATAAGCGAGTCCACGACTGTCAATCGGTTCATCGAGAGAAATGATCGTGAAAAAATACCCAACGCTGGCCAAGCATTGCGATACGTTCTTGAAATATCTGGTATCGGATCGTGAATGAAATTTATTTAAGTTTTATTTTAAATCTGTGAGAATATGTTTTATTTCAAAACCCAGAACAAATCCAGAAAAAACCTCTCCAATAACACTGTGCATTTATTTGAATAACATAAAAAATTATGCAGTTTTTTAACAGAAAACATAAAAGGCGCAACACAAGTTTTTTTTTTATAAAAAAAGAACACGTTTAGTACCTAAAGTATACTGACTGCATTCTAATATATAATTGATAATTTGAAACTGAATCTTTTGCGCGACCGATAAAACAATAAAAGTAAAGTTTTTTTTCCCCTTAAAACTGTTCACTTTATTTTTAAAAACACTGAATTTTGCTTATTGTTCATTAAAATTGATCGTGAAAGACAATGCGTGACCAGAGAGACGCAGGAAGTTTGTGTGTGTTTAAATACTTGTAACACTGAATGAAATTTGCACTTTTAACATTGATAGACCTGAACAACAACTGTCAAGACCTTTATGTTTTTTTTTTATCTATAATAGTTGAACATGTATGTCTGTAATCTTTAGCCTTGCAAACTTACCAAAGTCATGGAAAGATGTTCGCATATCCTTTGAAGGTGTATCCGATCAACGAGAAATTCAGAAAAAAAAATCTGGTAAAACAGACAAATTATAAAGAATACAGTGTACGTTTCTTAGGGCGTATTAGATTTGAGCGCATTATGGGATATGTTTCTGTTTGCGCGCCGCCTTTGCTCAAGGAAGCTATTAAACCAAGAGTTTCAAATGGTGAAGTTGAAATCATCCCTTCGTAAATTTTACGGACGCCATCACGAGTTGGTTGACCGTTATGGAATAACCGTTTCACAAATGATATCGGATATGTGTCTTACGTCGTAACTACAATCCCCTTCCCTTTCATGAATGTGACCTACCGAATTAGACTATTTACCGGATTTGTAATCACATAAGCAACACGACGGGTGCCACATGTGGAGCAGGATCTGCTTACCCTTCCAGAGCATGTGAGATCGCCCCTAGTTTTTGGTGGGGTTCGTGTTGTTTGTGTTGTTTATTCTTTAGTTTTCTATGGTGTGTCATGTGTACTATTGTTTTTTTCTGTTTGTCTTTTTTCATTTTTAGCCATGGCGTTGTCAGTTTGTTTTAGATTTATGAGTTTGACTGTCCCTTTGGTATCTTTCGTCCCTCTTTGCTCATATTTTCTAACATTTCAGAGTAAATATCACTGTGTTCCATTATTAGAAAAAATTACAATGTAATGAATAACTGTATTCAGTTTGTAAAATTACACCAGGACAAACGCAGAAACAAATCGGCCAGGGGAAGGGGTCATTTGTTGACGATTGAATTAATCCCCGTAAAGATAAAACAAGGTCAGGGGATATTTTAAAAAGATGTATAGTAAAAAACTGCAAAGGTATTAATTTTTCTTGAGTATTTGGGCATCCGGCAAAAATCAAGCTTACTACGTATATTTTTTAGCATGTTTTAACTTGTGAAATTAGTACTTTTAATTTAAAATAAGATTTACTATTGTCATGATTGTCGGCGTTTTTATCTGTATATTGTTCCAGGACTCAGTGCGTGTGCGTAATACAACGGATCTCTCCTCTTCCAACAAAATAGTGAATTAACATATAAGTATTACCTATTTACAAGAGTTTACTACACATATGTTGTAAAGGTTTAAAAGAAGTCATTTGTCGTTTATGTTAACAAATCTCGTATCGACAGGAAGTATTACATGTTTGTTTTTCGTAATCTTAAAATTTTGTGAAATGTAAATAGAACAAATAGGTCGGTAAATTGTAATTGTTATCTTTACTTTGTTTCTTTTTAACTGTATTATTTGTTTGTACAATTGTTTTATTGTTTACTTCATCAATAAGAAACTTGAGTTATATGCTAATGTCAAACTTTACTATATTTGTTTTGTAATGTTTTGTACGACTTGTCATATTTGTGTTAAATACAACTTTAAACTGTTGAAAAAAAAAACACATTATCATTTTTATAATCTAACATTGATATTCAGCATTTTTCATGACAAATTTTTGCGAAATGAGTTTCTGTCAGTTTTTATTGTTTCTTTGGATTATATGTGTCAGTTGTTATGTGTCATTACCGGATCATTGTGATGTTGCATTAACTAAAAAGAATGGAAGATGTAACTGCAGCTCAATGAATTTAACATATATATCAACAGATTGTCCATCCAACACAACACATTTATATTTGTCTAATAATAATCTGGAAATTATATCAGGGAAAACTTTCACTAAATATTCACAGCTTAGATATCTGGATATCAGTGATTGTCATGTGACATCAATCGACAAATCAGCGTTTGATAATTTAACCCATTTAAAAGAACTGAGTTTATTCAATAATCCAATGAAAACTTTCGTAGGGAATGTATTTGCACCACTAAATGAACTGCAAGTACTTCATATATCACATGACTTACTGTCAACGTATCCAAGAGAATTGTGGTCGGATTTTTTACATTTAACAAACGTGTTTACTTATGGTGGACCGTCAAATGGATCATTTGCGGAGATAGTTTCTGCCATGAAGAGTCTGAAGTATTTACATGGTGATATTCAAATTCATGTTTTGTGTGACTGTATGTTTCATGCCTTTGATAAAACGCCATTAAAATATTTAGAGATAAAAGGTAAATTAATGACAATAGAAAAAGTTATTTTTTCACCATTAAGATTTCTGTCTAGTCTTGTTATTCCAAATGCACGTTTCCTTAAACTGTCAAATGCTTTGCCAGCGTTGCACGTGTTTGAAATCGTCAAATGGACGAACTAAATTTAAACAATAATTTTAGAGTACATGGGGAATTCATTATAACAACCGATTTATTCAGATATATCGGTAACATTTGTGTAAAAAAATTATCCTTGACCTTCAATGGCATAAGAATGGTAAATGCCGACGCTGTTCAGAAGAGAAATACAACAGTGTCTGGAGAGTTTAAACTTAAGATTACACCATATGGTATTTCAATTTGTTTACACATCTGAGGAGATTAGACATGTCGGATAACAACAACCAATGTCATCAAAATAAAGCTAAGATAGATGGAATAAAACATACACGTGATTATACGGATCTATTTGCTAACAAATCCTTTAACATTGTTCCTCAATTTTTTCTCCCAGATATTGTATTATGGTTTTCTTCGACACTTGAAATCCTGAATATATCGTGTATCAACGTAGTAGGTAATCCTGAATATATCTTGTATCAACGTAGTAGGGAATCCTGAATATACCTTGTATCAACGAAGTAGGGAATCCTGAATATATCTTGTATCAACGTAGTAGGGAATCCTGAATATATCTTGTATCAACGTAGTAGGGAATCATGCATATACCTTGTATCAACGTAGTAGGGAATCCTGAATATATCTTGTATCAACGTAGTAGGGAATCCTGAATATATCTTGTATCAACGTAGTAGGGAATCCTGAATATATCTTGTATCAAGGTAGTAGGGAATCCTGAATATATCTTGTATCAACGAAGTAGGTAATCCTGAATATATCTTGTATGAACGTAGTAGGTAATCCTGAATATATCTTGTATCAACGTAGTAGGGAATCCTGAATATATCTTGTATCAACGTAGTAGGGAATCCTGAATATATCTTGTATCAACGTAGTATGGAATCCTGAATATATCTTGTATTGACGTAGTATGGAATCCTGAATATATCTCGTATCAACGTAGTAGGAAATCCTGAATATATCTTGTATCAACGTAGTAAGTAATCCTGAATATATCTTGTATCAACTAAGTAGGTAATCCTGAATATATCTTGTATCAACGTAGTAGGGAACCCAATCAACAGCTTTACATTGAAAGGAATCAAAGACCTGCAAATAATTGATTCAGCATACTCTTCATTGTTTGACTGCAATTACACAATAAATGGACTTCAGAACGTGGACATACTTAATATTTCACATTTCAAATGCAGACTTTTAAACCACCACCTTCTTAAATCTGCCGTCAATTTGAAACAGTTGATAATGGAATGCTCTTCATTAAGTATCGGTATATATGATTATCACCGCAGTAAATTCCTCTCAGGACTCAAACGTTTGCAGTATAAAGACTTTTCAAGAAATGCATTTGAAGACCGATTCAGATTTTCAACATTTAAAAGTCAACATCATAGTTTGAAATCTTTGATACTTGAAGGAAATTTATTCACAAATATTCCATTAAACCTGAAAGACTTTAATCGCCTTAGTCTCCTTAACCTGAGAAACAACAAGATGGCATGTTTAACTACACAGGAAATTGACGCCATTGACGTGATTTTTGTAAAATCAAATAGAACAATGACAGTCTTATTAAAGGGAAATCCTCTTGTCTGTACTTGTGTTTCATTAAATTTTATAGAATGGTTATTTACTACTAAAGTGAAACTTGACAGCAATGGTAGTTATTCATGTGTCGGGAACGATGGGAATATTATAACAACATATGTAATTTACAATCACTTGCAAATTATGAGAATAAGATGTATAACGACAATATGGGTTATTTGTTCTGCAACATTATTTGGTGTGCTTCTAACATTCATTCTAGTTGGATATCGTTACAAATTGCACCTACAATACTTTTGTTTATTTATCGAAATGGCTAATCCACTTTTCCGGAAGTCAAAAGAAGAAGCACTTGAATATGATGCATATGTAGCTTATTGCGATAGCGACTATACATGGGTTTATGGACCTTTGCGCATATTTCTTGAAGAGAGACGAAATTATAAACTTCTATTATTAGATAGAGGTGATGTCCTTGCTGGAGAACATAGAGTTTTTGCTTGATACAATGCCATTCCAAAATGCAAAAAGATAATCTTAGTAATTTCAAAAGAGTTTGTTAACAATGATTGGGCATACTATGAAGCTACTGTTGGAATTGATCATTTTCTGGGATTACAAGCAAGAATAATTGTTATAAACCTGGAAAATATAACAAAAACTGAAATACCGCAATGTGTTCTTCAAATGATGGCATTGGACGCTAACGACCACATTCGTAAAACATATATATTAAATAAAAATAACATTTTCTGGAAATGTTTGGATCAAGCCATGAAACAATAATTAAGGACAATGTCGTTATAGCTTTTTTTTCAATTGATACTATTTAACAGTTTCATTTTTTTTTTCATTGCATTCATGGTTTGTCAGATTAATACATATGTCATGCATATGTAATGTATATGTAAATCATATGTAATGCATATGCAAATAAAGTAAACGGTGGTTATATAGATATGATAAGCACTATATTCACGAAAGGAATAAAAGAAACCAATGATATCAAAATCCGACTAGATTTGCGTGCAGGTATGAACAACTGGTTACTTTGTTTGTAATTATAACAAAATGGCACATCATTTTGTCAAACAGACATGCTTGAGTGTACGCTTATCATGTGTTTGTTTTTTTTTAAGATTTAATATTTTATATTTTAACAGGACGTAGCAATATGACATACAGTACAAGGTCAGGAAATCATGTAAATTACATCGATGTTCTTTGTGCTTTTTCTCGTTTAAATACTACTTCCTTACATCAATATTCAGATCAAGATCTTAGTTGTTGAACAGTTATATATAAGGTAAACAAGTACGAACCTTTTGATTGATGGGTTGAAATGAATGACACATTTTTCAATAAACGCTTAATTTGAATTTCTTCCGTTGTAACAGGTCCTCTTTTCCTTCTTTATGTAGTACAAAAATGAATGTGAATTGATTTAATCTAACAGTTAAATTGTTTTGAGCAGTGTGATGAATGCAATGTTATTTCATAGTTATTGATACAGTCTAAATTTATATTTTATGCTTTAAAAGGGTAAAAAACTAACCTTCTGTTGTAGAACATCACAAAAAGTCTTCCCATTCATAAAGGCACTCCACGTTCTGCGGACTCGCTCAAAAAAAATGTTGGAAACATTAACAAAAAGTTTCATCATTGAATAGTTATCAAAGGTACCAGGATTATAATTTAGTACGCCATATGCACGTTTCGTCTACATAAGACTCATCAGTGACACTCATATCAAAATATTTAAAAAGCCAAACAAGTACAAAGTTGAAGAGCATTCAGGAACCAGAATTCCAAAAGTGGTGCCAAATACGGATAAGGTAATCTATGCTTGGGATAAGAAAATCCTTAGTTTTTCGTAAAATTCAAAGTTTTGTAGACAGGAAATTTAAAAAAAGAAAAAAAAAAAGACCACATTATACATATTCATGTCAACACCGAAATGTTGACTCCTGGGCTGAAAACTTACTCAATTATTGCTGCATTAAAAGTGAGTCAACCACTTAATATTTCAAATGTCCTCCCTCGCAATCAAACTCACAGGCTTTTGGTGATTTCAAAACATAAAGGAAACAAGTATGAACAATTTGAATTATAGGTTAAAATTCAATTACACCTTTTTTAATAATCGCTCAATTTGAATTTCGTCCTTTTAACAGCTCCTCTTTTCCTCCTTTATGTATTACAAAAATGAACCTAAATTGATTGACTTATTCTAACAGTTTCAATGTTTCGTGCAATGTGATAAATACAAATGAACAACGCGAATTTTATTTTGTATATTTGAATTAATATTCTTCCATAACCAAAGTTTGGTTTTTATAGTTATTGAAACTGTCTAAATTTATATTATCTGCTTTAGAAAAAAAAAAAAAAAAAAATTATTTTTTAATTTTTTATTATTTTCAAGATTTACAACAAATACAACACATCAAACATACATACAAAAAACTATGTTAATTGGACATGCTTTGATACTATATATGCCCTTGAGTTTTTACTAGATAACAGTTTTGTTCGCTTTGGGGATTCCGTATATCGTCAGATTATCGGAATTCCAATGGGGACTAACTGTGCACCACTTATTGCGGACCTGTTTTTGTATTGTTATGAGTTACAATTTATGACAAAAATAAGCAAAGACCCATCGAAACAACATCTGATAAACAAATTTAATAATACTTTTAGATATTTGGATGATATTTTGGCTCTCAATAATGACGACTTCAGTATGTATATTAATGAAATTTATCCTGTTGAACTTACTTTAAATAAAGCTAATACTAACAATGACCACTGCCCTTTTCTCGATCTTGATATCTATATCACTAATGGAAAGCTGAATACTAAATTTTCTGATAAAAGGGATGATTTTTCATTTCCTATCGTTAATTATCCGTTTTTAGATGGTGACGTTCCCTTGTCACCATCTTACGGTGTTTATATATCTCAACTTGTACGATTCGCTCGTGTATGTAACAATGTTTTAGATTTTAACGAGAGAAATTGATGTATTACTGAACAATTATTACACCAGGGTTTTCGATATCACAAACTGGTCAAAGCATTTACTAACTTTTATCATCGGTATAAAGACATAATTCGTAAATATAGCTCAGCATGCAGACTTCTTATACGTTCAGGTATTTCACATCCAATTTTTTATGGTAATATTCTTTATAAAGCACAAAGGTGTCAGTATTCACCTCAGAAACTTACAAAACCTTTGAATAGACTTATTAAGAAGGGATATAATTACGATACTGTTGTCAAGTCATTAAAGATTGCATATTTTGGCGTTAATATTGAGTCACTGATAAGGTCTTTGCATCGGAACTAAACACATTTATTCTAAAAACAGTTGTTGGCATGACACGGGTTATGTTCTTCTCATATATGTTATGATGGTATGATACTAAACCCCTAATGGGAAGGATTGTGCCTGATGTTCATATGATGAAATCATAATCTTTCAGTCAGTTTAGTTGAAGTCTGGAGCTGGCATGTCAGTTAACTGCTAGTAGTCTGTTGTTATTTATGTATTATTGTCATTTTGTTTATTTTCTTTGGTTACATGTTCTGACATCAGACTCGGATTTCTCTTGAACTGAATTTTAATGTGCGTATTGTTATGCGTTTACTTTACTACATTGGTTAGAGGTATAGGGGAGGGTTGAGATCTCACAAACATGTTTAACCCCGCCGCATTTTTGCTCCTGTCCCAAGTCAGGAGCCTCTGGCCTTTGTTAGTCTTGTATTATTTTAATTTTAGTTTCTTGTGTACAATTTGGAAATTAGTATGGCGTTCATTATCACTGGACTAGTATATATTTGTTTAGGGGCCAGCTGAAGGACGCCTCCGGGTGCGGGAATTTCTCGCTACATTGAAGACCTGTTGGTGACCCTCTGCTGTTGTTTTTTATTTGGGCGGGTTGTTGTCTCTTTGACACATTCCTCATTTCCATTCTCAATTTTATTTTATACAGTAATATTAGCGATAGATTTGAATAAATATTTATTTATGACAATAAACATTGTTGTAAAAACTTGTTCTTTTTTTTATTTATATGAAAAAAAGAAGCAGAAAATACAGAAGTAAATATAATCAGAGTTAAATGTTTGTGTACCATTGTGCATGATGTGTGACACTTGAAAATTGTAAAGAATTTTGTATAAATAAAAAAAGAAGAAGAAAAGGGAAAAAAAGGAAGAGGTTCAAAAATATCCCGTAAAATTTCCAGTACATAATATAACTTGTGCTATTAGATACAATAATATTGTATATGTTAGTTTTGACAGTAAATATAGATTGTAAAAACAAATGACAAATTGATTTATAAGAATAATACTTTAAATACATTCCACATGGTATCAAATTGTTTTTGTCTCTTATTTTTGACTGCCATTATTTTTTCTAGATTGTACATATATTTCAACTTTCCTTTAATGGCACTGCCTGAATGATCTTTTGAAAAAATATCTACTGTTGTATATATATTGTTTCATGTATAGAAAAATCAAATTATATGGGTCATCATTTCGAACTTTTGATATATCTCCAAAAATAAAATTCAACTTATTCAATGGCAGGCTTACCCCACCAGATAAGAACCAATAATCTACATCTTGTAAAAAAATTTGGATAATCTCACAATTCCACAGAATATGTTCAATGGTGTCATCTTCTAATTTACAAAAAGTACATAGAGGTTTATCGATAAGTTTGATTTTACATAAAAATTTATTTGTGGCAAGAATTCTATGGTTGATTCTGTACTGAAGCCATTGTAGTTTGGTATTGACAGTGACTGTAAAATGTAGTTTGAATATATGTTTCCAAATGACATTTTCACCTAATATTTCACCTTATTATTTATGAGTATTTTGTACATACCTCTAGTACCTTTTCTACTTTTAAAAAAGACTTGTAAGCAAGCTGGAATAAATGGACAACATAACTTATATGAACCTTTTTTGTGATTATTTGCTGCTTTTTAAATAGCAGAAATAACAGTCATGTAATTCAAAAAAATTACATTGACATCATATCATTGCTGAAACAATTCTAATTTTATAAAACATCCGTTTTCATCTATTACATCATTAATATATTGTAAACCATGATTAAACCAATGTTGATAAAAACAGGTTTATTACCAATTCTGATCCTATTGTTAAACCAAATAGAACTTGATAAAAAATATTCATAGTCCATATTTTTTTCTTTATCAGTAATCATTTCCCATGCTTTGGATACATCTTTCCAAAAACTGTTTATCATATATAAACTAGCTTGTTTGATATACTGAACACCACAATTAAAAAGATTATTTTTTTATCAATATCTGACATCCAAATACTTTGCCACTTAATATCTCTCTGAAAAATCCTTCTTATCCATGATGATTTTAGTGCCATGGCAAAACTATAAAGATCTATCATTTTAAATCCTCCCTCAAACTTTTTTGGTTTGGAAGTATAAACTGTAGCAAGGAAATTTTATGTCCCAACGTTAACATTTAATGGAGGAACAACTTTTAAAGTACTTGGGATAAATTTTGATGTGGACTTAGACAATATTGTCAACATCAACTATAATGATAAATTTTACAGATTAAGAACATAATAAAACAATGGTCAAAAAGAAACCTTACAGTAATAAGTAGAATAACTGTGATAAAAACTCTTGTCATACTTATTTTAAACAACCTTATTATTTCTTTGCCTAATCCTTCAAACAGTGTATTCCAAAAAAAAATAATGACATTTTTTATTCTTTTGTATGGAATTCTCCTATTCATAGAGTGAAGAAGGACGTATTGATTACAGAATAAAAAACTTACCTTCTGTTGTAGAACATCACAAAAAGTCTTCTCATTCATATAGGCACTCCACGTTCTGCGGACTCGCTCGCTAAAAAAAATGTTGGAAACATTAACAAAAAATTTCTTCACTGAATGGTTATCAAAGGTACCAGGATTATAATTTAGTACACCATACGCGCGTGGCGTCTACATAAAACTCACCAGTGACGCTCATGTCAAAATATTTATAAAGCCAAACAAGTACAAAGTTGAAGAGCATTGAGTATCCAAAATTATAAAAAAAAAGTGGTGCCAAATACGGATAAGGTAATCTATGCATGGGATAAGAAAATCCTTAGTTTTTCCTAAAATTATAAGTTTTGTAAACAGGAAATTTAAAACAAAAAAGACCACATTATTGATATTCAGGTCAACATAGATTGACAGAAATGTTGACTCCTAGGCTGAAAACTTACTCAATTATTGCTGCATTAAAAATGAGTCAACCACTTAATAATTTAAATGTCCTCCCTCGCAATCAAACTCACATGCCTTTGGTTATTTCAAAAGTCGAGGATGAAAAATTATATATTAACTTCTTTACACCTTTCAGATGTGTTTAGTAATACATGTATATTATTCTTGAACAAGTTTTGCATTTCGAAGTCGCTTGCGCTCTTCAATAAGGGTAATAAATTTGGCAAAGGAATAAGTTTTTATCATGGAATAACTTTAGTACCATATATATGACGAACATGAAAATAGTGGACCTTATTTTCTTATTTTATCGAAAAAGTAGTATGATTGCCAAAAACTTCTTAAGATGACTTAAAATTCAGAAACAATTTAAACATTTTTGTTTTCATTAAAAATTTTATTTATTACACTATTACTTGTAACTATTATGATTTTCTTGATAGAGGGTTGCTGCTCACAAGGAAGCTATAAAACCAAGAGTTCAAAATTGTGAAATTGAAATCATCCCTTCTTAAATGTTACAGACGCCATCACGAGTTGGTTGACCATTATGGAATAACCGTTTCACAAATAATATCGGATATGTTCCTTACGTCGTAACTACAATCCATTCCCTGCCCTTTCATGAATGTGACCTACCGAATTAGACTATTTTCCAGATTTTTTATCACATAAGCAACACGACGGGTGCCACATGTGGAGCAGGATCTGCTTACCTTTTCGGAGCACTTGAGATAACGCCTAACCCTGGTGGGGTTCGTGTTGTTTATTCTTTAGTTTTCTATGTTGTGTCATGTGTACAATTGTTTGTCTGATGGTTTTTTTCATTCTTAGCCATTGCGTTGTCAGTTTGTTTAAGATTTATGAGTTTGACTATCCATTTGGTATCTTTTGTCCCTCTTTTTTAATATTGTACAAAAATCAATCATAAAGATCGATTCGTTTTGGCCCCATATTGCTTTTAAAATGTTCTATCACTGAAAAAAACATTAAAGGCTCTGCCTTCAGTGCAAAAATAGCACTTGTTTACATTAAAATTGAAATATCTTTTTTAACTCATCGGTGAACTATAATTTTTCAATTTGTTGTAAAATAAGCTGTACTTAAACTAAACAAATGTAAAATTTTAACGATTTCTGTTATTGAGTTCTTTTTTTTATTTTGATAATACATCTATTTGTCCTTGCATTTCAATAGAAAATGAACACCTGCACAAAATTACATGCTTTTTTCGAAGTCAGATTATTTACTTAAATGAACGGTGACCCCACTACTTTATTTTATTTCTCTACTAATTATGTGATAAAGTCCATTTATAGAAAAAATAGTAAAATCCGATATTTAAAAAATAAGAATGTTTACCGACAAGCCCCGTTAAGACCGTGAAAGACCAAATACAAGTTAGTAACTGAAGATGCACGTATACTCATCAGCAAAAAAAAACCAAATCAATACAAACTTGAGAATGGAACAAAATGACACTCAGTACAGTTCTAACAGAACTCGCAGATACTGACAGCTATAGCTAATTCATCGACAATAACATGAAGTAAAAAACAAGGTTCTATGACTACAAGTAGCATCTGTTTGATAAGACAAAAAAATCAATAAAACTGTAAACATCATCAGCTTTTTTATATCAAGGTGTGCTCCCGTTAAAGTGTACCAATACATGTTTATGTCATTATTATCAATTAACAACTCCTTAAATTGCATCATTCCAAGACCAGAGTGTGTTGATCTGCTAAAAAAACTGTTCGTAGATCTCATAAGATTGATACCAGACGAACTTTGTTAGACAATATCAGGATTCTCATTAAAGGTCTACAAGAGATTACAGAAGAACGTTTTTAGTAATACAGCGCATGCCTACACTTTAATTGGAATTGCCTACTTTTCTTCTGTGTGTTACATTTTATTGTTGTGTCGTTGTTCTCCTCTTCTTATATTTAATTGCGCTTCTCTTTTTTTAAGTTTGTAGCCCGGATTTATTTTTTTTCTATCGATTTATGAGTTTCAAACAGCGGAATACTATTGTTGCCTGTATTTAGAAATATTGGGAGGCAAGGACTCATCACCAGAAGAGTTCCTACAGTCTGAATAATGAATCCCAGATGAAGCGTCTAATACCTCCACAAGGAGACTGTTGCTACTAAATTAAATAGGAGATCTGTCAATTCAGTTGAACTTACGAAATAATGATATACCTACTAGATACAATCAAATTGATTTCAATATATGTATTTGACTAATAAAAGTTGTGATATAATAGCAACGAAATCCAATCTGAATTGCACAGCTATCTGTTTGTATTGTATAATTTTCTAATTCAATCAAAGTGGGGAAATTTACTTCACGAATAATGAAGAACGTTTAAACAGAAGGACAACAAAACAACACTCAAGAATTTCACAAATGTATCCATAAAATTAAGAATGGAAATGGGGAATGTGTCAAAGAGACAACAACCCGACCATATAAGAAAACAATAATAAGAGTAGAAGGTCACCAACAGGTCTTCAATGTAGCGAGAAATTCCCGCATCCGGAGGCGTCCTTTATCTGGCCACCAAACAAATATATACTAGTTCAGCCATAATGAACGCCATACTAATTTCCAAATTGTACACAAGAAACTAAAATTTAAGAAATACAAGAATAACAAAAGCCAGAGGCTCCTGACTTGGGACAGGCGCAAAAATGCGGCGGGGTTAAACATGTTTATGAGATCTCCCTCCTCCCCCCATACCTCTAGCCAATGTAGAAAGGTAAATGTAAGATTTTAAAGTGCGATATATATCGATGGAGAAGCAAATGTATATCTAAGATTTTAAAGTGCGATGGAGAAGCTAAAGTACGATGGTCACGCTAAAGTGCAATTCCTCCATACGCTAAAGTGCGATTCCTCCATACACTAAAGTCCGATGGTCTTCGAAAGTATAGGAGTGAAAAACGTAGTTGGATTATGACTTTAACAGTCGTTTATACAAACTAAACATTAACACACCGGAAGACAAAATGTCAATGACAAAATTGCATTAACTCTTACCTGCTTTGCTGCCTAAAACAAAGGTGGATTATTTTGGTAGTTGGATGAAGAACTTAGATCCTACAGTCGACTGTTTTACTTTAGGCCCTAAAGATACAAGTAGAATCACATTAATATCCTGTTTCCTGATTTTATTTGAACCGAATGGATACATTTGAATCATTTTTTTTTTTGTAGCATTTTTTCTTTTCTTTGCGGTCCCATTTATATTATTTAAAAGTAACGTCGGCAAAACAAATAAAGCTGCATGTGTTCATACATGTATGTAAATTATAAACTGTCGACTAAAACATTAGTTTGTACCATTGCATGTAAATATGGAAGTCGCTACAAAATGGAGAAAATGAAGCTCAGCGAGCAGCGTCTTTCTCTCCAATTTACATTAAAGCGCAAAGCAAATCAATGTTACATATTTCGACACTGATCGAATTTTGTATTTGTAATTTACAAGAACTACAAACTGCTCAGAGTCTGAATTGACCAGTTTTTGTGCTCAACCAGTAAAATCGAGCACACATTTTACTCGACTGAACTTAACTGTACTTAAGTGTACTCGACTTAGTCTCCAATCTACTTAATTAGTCTGAAATGGTCTTGACTAAGGCTCGACCTGTCTCGACTCAGTCTGAACCAGTCTAGACTAGTCTCAACTCAGTCTGAACCAGTCTCGACCTGTCTCGACTAGTTTTGACCTTCAAATTTAGTTTTGACTGGTATAAAGAAGCCCATCTAACTAAATTAAATATTGATCTTAAAAAATTCAAGCTTATTAGGAAGTTTGAAGTACTGGCTGTGAAATAAAAAAAAATACAATATTATAGGTAAAAATTAAAATTAAGTTATAGATAATGCATATTTTAAGGTTTTTCTTGTCGTAGAACACACCGAGGGGTGTCAGGATTGATCAAATGAAAGACCGACCGGAGGGAGGTCTTTCTTTGAACAATCCTGACACCTCGAAGTGTGTTCTACAACAAGAAAAACCTTAAAATATGCATTATCTGACTTATATACCGTCAAAAAAATATTAATTTTATAAAGATTTGTAAAATTTAGTGTCCTATTTTACCGACAACACTAAAGTGGGATATTCCTTTCTAATGTGTTCAGGTTTTATTACGCCCTGCGGCTCATGTAGAATGTGAAATAAAACTCACTAAATAATTTAGATATAAACCTTTTAAAAATTATTATCCATACACAATAAAAATAGGCACTGGCTAAGTAATTTATAGTACCACTTAGCTTATGGAAAAGGGGGAGGGGTATGTTTTTTTTTCTATTTGTTATGTTATTTCTATCGCGGAAAAGTGGTTATTTTTTTTAACAATTTTACTTGAATCGAATGAAAAATTCAGAAAGATTGTCTTTTGAATAGCAATACATTTTATTAAAATATAATCAGGATATAATTATATACCCTCCGCATCCGACCCTTACGTGAGTTACGTTAATATTATTCAATAGAATATAAGATTATCTTATTAGTTGATCATTTGATAGAGTAAAAGGTAAACATAAATTTAAAAAAAGTTAAGAACTGACACGAAGACGAATATGAACACATGTAGGTCACAGTATGATTTCCTATTTATTGTATATCGTTCAGTGAACATGCATGAAATATTTGCCACTGGACGTTAAGTGACACGAATATGTTAAATATGGATTTATTTTATGAAAGTCTACATTAAAATTCATCTGAAATATATGATAATGTTTCTTTATTGAAGCGATCAATTAACAAAACTTCACGTTATTTGTTTCTAAAATTAAAATGCAGGACTACAATGACGGTTTCTTTTACACCCATCATCGATTGAACTTTAAAAAATAAATTTCCAAATCGGAAACAAAAAACTATTAGACGAATAAAGTTTTGAAGTAAATCATAGATTGCATGTTTATCAAGGAAAATAATGACCTCACACAGGTCATTATTTTATGCCTTGAAGCATATATCATTGAAACATGGCATCGTCCGGGTTGATTCTGAAAAAGAATGACCTGTCGTTCTGAAAGAAAATAACTCCATATAGGTATATAAAATATAAATACAGATAGGCATCTTTAATCTTTTTTATAACTTTTTCAAATCAACTTGGATTTTGATCAAACTATGCAGCTATCTTAGATAAATGTCAAGCTTACTGAATCCCATCGCATTTACTTTTTTGTTGTATTGCTGTAAAATTTAAGAATTAAAGTAATCTTGATAAAAAATCAAAGCACCAAAGGCGCTGTAGGCAGTTAAGTAAAAGAAAAAACAGAGGCAAACTTGACAGAAGTTTATATAATAAGACAAATATTGTTGCTTCAATTTGTTTTTTAAAGATTTTTTCAAATTTACTTTAGTACGAGCTTGTAAAAGTATGAATAGACTTGCTTCCCTGGTAAGAAATCTGAGTTTGTGTTCAACAGTACACTAAGTTATCAAACAGGAGTGGGTAGGGTGACCCTAAGGACTCTCCCTATATTTCATTTGATCAGTTCTCATACATGAATATATATGGTTTTAATTTAAAGGTGGGATGACTGCAGGGATTCTCCCTATATTTCATTTTATTTAGAGGTGGGGATCCCAACTGTTTCCAAGTTCTTAAACAGGAGGGGTATGGTGACCACAGGGACTTCCCCTATATTTCATTTGATTTGTTATATGGTCCAATACATGAGTATATATGGTTAAGGGGTGAGGATCTCGAATTTTTCCAAGTTCTCAAACAGGAGGGTGTACAGTGACCATAGGGACCCCTTATAATTTATTTGATTTGTAATATTATCTCATACATAAATATATAATGTATGGTTTAAAATTGTGGATTTCGACCATTATAAATTCTCAAACAGGAAGGGGTAGAGTGGCACCACGAACTCCATCTTTATTTCATATGATTTGTTATATTGTCCCATACATGAATATATATGGTTAAGGGGTGGGGATCTTGACCGTTACCAAGTTCTCAAACAGGAGGGATGGGTGACCCCCAGGGAACCCCCTATATTTCATTTGAATAGTTATATTGTCCCATACATGAATAAATATGGTTTAGGGTTGAGGATCTCGACCATTTCCAAGTTCTCAAATAAGAAGGATGGGGTCATCCTCAGGGACTCCCTCTACATATTGCATTTGATTTGTTATATTGTCCCATACATAAATATATATGGTTTAGGGGTGGGGATCTCGACCGTTTCCAAGTTCTCAAACAGGAGGATGAACAGTGTATATTTTTTTTTATTTTCTTTCAAGGTCCTTCGGGAATGTTTGGCGTTGCTAGTAACCAAGTAAAAAGTTCGACTGCAAAAACGGAAGTAGCAGACCTCGGACCACCGCTTATTTGAACCCCTGCGTCCAAATTGAAAAGATACGAAATTTCGTATACTAATTCAAAATTGCCGCCAACAGCGTGATCAGTCGAACTTATGTTAATCGACTACTGACGTAGTTGACTACGTATTGATGACAAACAATATTCCTACGACTTTTGCAATTTGGGAAATCTAAACTACTTGTCTTTAGAGATTTTCGGCGATTAAATATTTCATACATTTGTTCTTTGGCATCTTAGCCAAAACCTCAGGGGATAATAAAATACATAAGGATTCTTAATGTGCTCTACTTCCTACGTGCAACTTCAAAACTTTTGGGAAAATCGACGGTCGTGTAAGGTTTTTGTGGTCATATTTTCTGTAATCCAGAATGAAATGTATGAAAAAAATGTCCAATAAGTTATAAATAACAATATATCCAGCTAGATACACTGCATGAACGCATGCGTTTACTAACATTTAATTTTTCAATAAATTTCTTTCTACTGAAGTTTAGAAATATACTTGAAATTTAAGGCAAATTATACTACAAGTTTGTCAGAAAATACTGAATTGATTCGATTTGAAAATTAATTCACATTAAAGTAAATTTACAATACAATATATTTCAAGTTTATCAGAATTTATAAAAAGTTTTTTAGTTGGAATTGAATAACGAATAACTTGAATTTAAAATATTTTCTACTTCTAATTTATGAGAAATTAATTTGTTATGTTTTTTTGCAATTTAAAGTCTAGTTAAATTACATTTGACCCCATACTTAATGAGAGTTATTTTTATAGTATACATATAGTTAGGAGTGGTTTAAAGCAAATTTGCAAAATATAGCATTAATTTTATATTCAAGTTATTCTATTATTTTTTCGTCTTTGCATTTGTTCACTGAATTATCGGATAACGAGAAAAGTTACTATACATTACTTTTGTGCAGACATTTGAGACAACAGTAAAAATTTAATCTGAGGTTGGATATATCGCTAATAAATCATTTATTAAAAAAGACTATGTTTGTGTCAAATTTCAAGAAGTTGATACTAATTCTTTACTCCCCTTTCCATTATCATATAACTTCTTTTACATTGCAAATTCCTATTTTCCTCGTACATAATTTAACAATTTTGGGGTTATTAAGAAATAAGGCTTTTGGTTTTCTCAATTTAATTGTTTCATAGTTTTTATGTCGGGGCTTATTCTAGCCGACTATACGGTATAGGTGTTTTCTCATGGTTGAAGGACGTTCTGTACGGTTGCCTATAACTTAAATCCACTTCATCTGAATTTTGATGGATATATGTATATATATATATAGTTTAATCTTAGTTGTCTCATTGGCAAATATGCCACATCTCCTTATTTTCATAAACATCAAATATGGTGTATTATGCTATTAAACTGTTTAATCATTCGTATATTATTCGGCATTATTTATATTCCTTTGCATTATCAGTACTGTCAGAGTTTTAATTTTTGCAATAAATTAGCATATGTTGTAACTGTTTAGCATACATCTAGTTTTGCTTAGTATGATCCAAAATTGTATCCCTATGTTCGTAGAGTTTACCTCCCTTTGATTGCAAAAGATGCATCCAGGGGAACTAACTGCGTTGCATTTACAACAACGTTTTATTTGGTTATTCTTAAATATTAGATACATGCTAATTGGTTAATTTACCGTTTCTATCTTTCTATTTACTACCACAACAACGGCAGCACATAAACGAATTTGTAATATACAATCAAGGTTAAAAAAAATAGAAAAGGTAAAATACTGTAAAATGTTAAGGACATGGCTATTTCCTAAACAGATCATATATCTAGTATTTGTTTATGTAAAGAAAGCAATTGAAAGAGTCTGGCCAATCTTTGAATTAAGAAGCCGAAGAAAAATAAAAATATGAAGCAACTGTAAGATATAATAGTGTCCTGTGAAAATGTGTCCACCTGAACAGTTTTTCATTGAATTTTGGTATTTAATAATGTCCATTGCCATGAAATATTGTCGCTTAAGTGGACATATTTTTACTGCAAAAACCATGAAATAGTGTTAACCACAGGACAACTTTCATAGAACCTGCAATTAAATTGTGTCCTCCAAGGGAAGTAATACAAAGATCATTAAAAAGTTTTAATATACTTGAATTTTAATAAAATCTGAACAATTGAAAATTCGGAAACTCGCATGACTGATTAATATACAAATGTTAACAACCATATTATGGTTGGAAATGAATATAGAGACATTGATTCCTTGGAAATACCCAGGTAATGCTAATGACAATGAAAGGAGGAAGTTTGTAAAGTATAAAAATCAAATTTGAGGAACTTTACTATACTTATTATGAGAAGAAGACAAAATAAAATATAGAATTTTGATATAAATAATGTCCATTGTAATAAAATGTTGTCCTGTAAGTGGACAGCAGTTAACAATCTATAATACTAAAATTACGAGGTCCAATTTGTCAGCTGTCATCGGGTAAAAACGACAAATCAAAGAATTCAACTCTATATATAACTAATATAGGACAATGGTTTAGATTAAAAATTACACCACTCCAGACCCTTTTGTTTTCCACATAGTTAATATTGCCAATAATTAACAAGTTCCGGGTCTAATCCGATACCGATACCAATAGTATATTCACCTGTTAGCTATTACCTTATCTGTACGTTCCGCATTTGACAGGCGCACCACCAAACGGTGTATTTAGGATTTTGCTATATACACGAGTCATAATCAAAGGGCTGACACTACTAAATTCAATCATTGTCAAATTGTTCCCTGTTGTAGCTTTATTCAGCAACCAGCAAGACTTTCTAAGATAACTAATATAGGACAATGCTGTTGATTAAAAAATACCACATTCCTGGATAGCCTGGACCTTTTGTTTTCAAAATAATTAATATTTCCAATAATTGATAAGTTCCAGGTCGACGGGTTCAAACAGAAAGATTTGAAAGTAGAGAAAACTGTGTATCTTATAATCGACATGACTTTATCAGATGACAATACCAATTACTAAAATAAGGCTTATAGGGAGCTACCATTTGATTTTTATGGGGGGAGGGGGGGGCTAGGATGAAATTTGAAAAAATAGGCAGGATAGGAGTTTTTGAGTTAAAAAAAGGCAGGATGTGACACTTGCAAAAAAAAATAGTCAGGACGACAATTTAGGTAAAAAAAAGTCAGGATAAACTATAAAAAAAAGGCAGGACCGATTAGAGTGAAAAATAAAAAGGCAGGACAGAGATTACAGCTAAAAAAAAATGCAGGACAAAATTTTTCATCCTAGCCCCACCATAAAAATTAAATGGTAGCTCCCTTAGGCATAGTTATATACTTTAATTCAGTCACGGACCCGCGATATCACGGGTGTGTACTTGTAATAATAATAATTACAGGTATGAAATATGGTCCAACTACAGGACAATAGTTAGTGTTTAAATATGTCTATGTCCTTGGAAAATAATACTTAAAAGCATTTTGAACTTAAATCATTATACATGTGCATGTACTTATCAAAAAAATATAAATAAGAAGATAAGGATGGTATACATGTGTACTGATGAAACAACTCTTTTTTCAACGTAACAATGTATTCAAGTTCGCAATTATACATGTAGGTTACAATACGTATAGTTTACAAGGCGATGAATATCATTTAATACTTTATCATATAAAAAATTGTCCGTGTGGACACATTATCCCTGGACAGAATTATAGAATTAAATAATGTCCACGTTATACCTGAGGACATATTTTACATAGGAAATCGTGTCCATGGACAGTATTTACTATGAAATAATGTCCAGTGGACACAATTTCATGAAGAACACTATAAAAATTCTACACAATTCAACCACTACGAGATGTAGAAAATCGGTCTTTTTTTCCAAATTCCCTTTTTTTTTATTTTCGATATCTTATACTATTTATTTCGTATCTGCTAATTCATTTACTGTAGTTGCATACAGATTCCCTTATACAAGTGTGTGTGACAATTTGTCCATGATATTAAAACAAGTATGACAATGATTATAGGGAAATCATAGTGCAATGGTTATATGTTGACATGATGACTATGTTAAAGGGGCACTAGCGGTCAAATTCATATTCACCGATTTAATTCAAAATCTCACATTTTATTTATAACAATAAAAAACATTTATCCAAACTATTAAACGTTTAAATAAATAATTTACATTAATATATTGTCTTCTATAAATTTTTATTTTCTCACAACTAAAAAAAAACAATTTGTATAAGTATTAGGATTATACATAAATCCACCAGAGACCAACAGATATGGGTTCATCGCATGACCGTCACCAATGAGCTAATCTCATACACTGTATTGAAATTAAGCCATCAATTACAAGTAATTAAATATAAAACAAAAACAATTAAGCGAAATTGAAAAAGCACGGTCAGAATATACGTTAATAATAAACTAAACGAAAATAAGAAAACCCAAGGACTTGATATTGAAGTTGGACAGGAACGTCCAAGAACCGGTTTAAAAATATCAACAATCCGCTTATATAACTTGGACAGTGTTGGAACAATCGCCGATGTCGGATTTAGGACAATGACTGCTCAATACTTATCTGACATAAAACATACGTCAAGTGCTTGTTTCTAATTGTTCTTACTATAAATATTATCTGAATCAATGTTCGTGATTAATGATTGTAATCATACTTGTAACATAAAATGTGTATACGTTATACTATTTGGAGTGTCCATAAAAAGAAGATATGTTGGATAAAAGTTTCTGCTTTAAAAAGCCTCAATCTGAAAAGTCACATACTTTTGATAAAACGGTTCTAACGCGTGAAAATGCGCTATGTTCAATCTATTTAGAAGTAGAATCAGAATAATTTCACTGATCTGACTTCTGACTTCACCATGCGTGATTGAGTATTTAGTACTATTTACACATTTCCTGGGCATTGCCTATTATACTCTAATAAAATTGAGAATGGAAATGGGGAATGTGTCCAAGAGACAACAACCCGACCATAGAAGAAAAGACAACAACAGAAGGTCACCAACAGGTCTTCAATGAAGCGAAATATTCCCGCACCCGGAGCCGTCCTTCAGTTGGCCCCTGAATATTATCTAAACACGAAAGCAGTGCTGGGTTCGTCCTAGTACTATAACCTAGCCTTATAGTACTGAAATGTTAACTGCTTCGACAGTTTACCGTACCCTTTTGTGGTTTTTAAATATTTAGAACCAAATCTTATAGCCTATATCTAATCTATTGAACTGAAATCTTAGGCTAGTATGCTCTCTGCAAATGTGGAAAATCGTATATATATTCGATTCCAGACTGTATCAAACCAAACTCTTGAAAATATTGTTGCAGACGAATCACAAAGCAGTATACTATATTGTGTACTGATCAGAATATGACTTTATTTTACATCGTAATTAAAAATTTGTAGATCCTGTCTGAACGTTTAAAACGCGTTGATTTAAAAACAAATATATGCATATATATCTCAGTAGCATGGGTTCGAATCCCGGCGAGGGAAGAACAACAAATTTCCGAAAGCAAATTTACAGATCTTACATTGTTGAGTTGATGTTTAGACGTGTTGTATATACAGAATGTACACAGCCATGTATCACCATCACTGCTGATGATCCGATGGACAAATCTGTTGTAGAGTTGTCACTGGTTCAGAAGTGCTTATAATATATATATATAAAATATAGACCGCTTACTTCTCTCATAAAGCGAAGGAGACAAAAAAAAAAAAAAAACAGGAATAATGATGTACTTTAGCATGCGAAGCACCCGCTTTTTTTTCTAATCATATGATAAAGTTGAGCTGTGACTATTTTGTTTCATAAATGAAAGCTAGACAATCTTGCAGAACTATTTGAAAGTTTTAGTAGTCAGTTTATAACAACCGATGACGAAAACACAATTTCCATCCCATTACATTTTGACGTTATGCATTTCTCCGTATATTCTCTATACTCAGGTTGTCATATATCACAGAATTTCATAATCTGGCTAAAATTAGTTCAAGTTGTTATTGTATGAAACTGAACTATCTTATTTTAATACTGAAATCTATCTTTGTTTTTTATTCAACGTCACACGAACATAAAGTTCGAAACCAAGAACTTTTTCTAGTGAACCAATATCATGCATACATGTAAGTACGATTGACAAAAAAATACACCGACTCAAATCAAAAAGGTCGAATCAAAGCACTATATTCGGAAAGGTAACATCAATACGAATAATCTGTCATTGATATTTTGACATTGAGACCGAACTTAAAGGTAATATACATTTTGTACAAGTCATGATGACAAGCTCAAAATCATCGTATGTCTTAGGTCTTCTTCAAAAGAAAGTTTTTTTACAAGAACTTCCACACAGGTAAAATGGCAAACACAATATGCCTACATTCTTTGAAAGGGCAGTTATAAAAGAAAGTATTTTTACTTGAATTATCCTATACAACAGTTGCATGTTGCTTTTGATTTAAGTTTCTATTTAACTCTAGATTTTTTTCTTGTATTACAATTGTACCACATCGGTAGTTTCACGGTAAAGAGTTTGTAATTGTCCTATGTACAGGCTTAGAGGTTGTGGGTTTGTTCAAAGAGCAGAGACAAAGTCTTGTAATAATATCAAGCATTTGGGTTCTTTTTCGCACTATAAATGGAGTCATTATTTCAAAATCACAACTCAGTGTATCGGTCTACATACATTGTAAATCAGAGTATCTTCTAAAACCGTTCGCATTAAAATTAGAGTGAACTGTTTGTTGATGTTACGCAGCTATTTAAAAATCTTAATCAATTTTCTCTATAAATATGTATTAAAATAATAAAGATTTTCTTTGTTTATATGAGAACGAACATTTGATATTCTTTGAGGGAGATTATAAAACCTGAGTCTTCTGGTCTTGTTATACATGTCTCTGGAAAAAGACCATTTTAGATAAATAAAAGAAAAAGCCGGCTTCGCAAAAGGGGAAAATTGATATTCTCCTCCCGAAATCGTCTACTGCCCCTCTCCAACTATAACATGGTCATCCCCTTAAACAGTACGCAGGAAGAGAAATTGAAAGAGAACAATTTCGCAATTCCTATGAACGGTTAATAGATCGTTTCATCGTGCAGTGGCAAGTATTACAGATATATTTAGGACGAACTAATTCAACAAACCATATCCATTTCAATGAATATGATATAGAATATTCATTTGTCATAAGAAAACTGGATCTGTCGATATGTGAAGGGAACTTTATCACCGAGTTGTCTACGTATACCAAAAGAAGATGTAGTTATGATTGTTAATGAGACAACTCTCCACTAGAGTCCAAAATGAAAATTAACAACTATAGATCACCGTTCGGCCTTCAACAATGAGCAAAGCCCATACAGCATAGTCAGCTATAAAAGGCCCCGAAATGACAATCTAGTACTTTAGTGGCCACTAGCGTGTCAAAACTGAGGCTGTGACTGTGGTTCTTTCTTCGGTAAAGTGTGTTTAGCTTAGATCTTTAAAAATAGACACGCGTTACTTGTTTTCTTGTCGAAGGCCAGTGGGTTTCTCTGGCTTTCTCTACAAATTAATCTTGATTGTCATGGAAAGCCAAGCGTAACGATAGTGTCACTAAAACCAGCAAACAACTAATTGTTCATACGATTCTTTTCGTTTACGGGTAAAATGATTTTATTTTAGTTTGAACCATGTATTTGCAAGACATGAGTGCGCACACATTTTTCATCACTTTTTTTTTACTGATTTTCGGAGAACCCTAATTGTGCGCCTATTCCTATGAACGGATATACTGTATTTTTTCCCAAAATATTGAATAAATCATTTTAATTTCGGTGATCTTGAATAATATAGTTAATACAAGAGTATGTATGCCATTGTATCATTCAGGTTTGTTTTTAATTTTCACCGGCAGACGACTTTGTCAACACCGACTCCAATGAAGCGAAATTTCGATTACAACTGTGAGAAGATGATGAAGTGGGGAGGGGCAGTGGAACGGTCCCCCTTGTGGAATATCATATTTGTAAAGTGCTTACACTTTTTTTTAAAGTAACAGTCAAAATATTTGCTTACTAGTCCCTTTTTTTAAGTGGTTTATCATTTTCAGCATGGGTATTAAACGAATCTATGAAATGTCGTAATATATGGGCAATCGCACCGCAATCCAATCGGTAGAAATCGAGAAATCGTTATTATGTGTCTTTGTATGTACATGTATATTTCATCTTTTAGTATCATAGAAAGGAAGATGCAAATGTGGTTCAATGGAATCTTTTGTGTTACTATTACAGCTATGTTTGTTTACCAATCACAGTTTCTATGATATAAACAGATGTGGCATATACAATTTGGTATACATTGGCCTTATGTATTAAAGCAAAGTTTAAGATTTAGATAAGCAAAACTTTAAGGATATGGAATTTTATAGAGGTTCGGTTAATTTCCCTGTATTTTTTATACTTCATGTAACGTGTCGAAATTTCGTACTTGCAAAAATCCAAATTATCCTTTTGATAAAGCACATATGATTTACATAGCAATGCACAATACAAGTGTACAACATATAAAACATAAATTAATGAAAATTAACCACAAGTCTATTTTATTGGTAGGAAAAATATACATGGTCCATAATCTCATGCTTTGTTCTTTTAATGCTAGCCTAACGAATGGCTATCAAGAATACTTTTCAGATTCAAACTCTGAACCTTTCCAAATGCACTGTCTAGGCATGGAAGTAAAAATTATACTTCCATGGTTTAGGTATCTATTAAAATCTGAGATCCGAATTTCCATAAGTTTTTTTTAAATATAAAGGTCTGTATACAAAGGTCGTAACTTGAGTTTATCAATTATAATCCAATATGGAGTTTAAAACTCCCCTGCGATTTAAATTGCGTATGGGTGTCCAACAGATCGTTTAATAATAAATACTAAAAATTTGCAAATACATGTACATGTATCTGTAAAATTGAGGTCGTGTGCCATCTGAACAAATTTCTATAATACAGTTATAAGATAATCACGTGTCCGAAAATATGTAAAACAGAAAACAAATATATGTGTAAATCTAAAAGTACACATTTGACACTACATGTATGGTCTTAGTAAAAAAAAATTAAAGGAAATTAGCTGCTTTCCATGTTTAAACTATTTTTTTTCGATTTTGCCCTTTAAAAGTTATAGATGGTGAATTTCACTCCTTCTTTCATTGCGAAATAAATAAACATGTAAGAAATAATGACTTCTCTGCAAATGCTTTTCAAAATACTGACTTTGTGTGTTGCACCAAGGAGGTTATATCTAATATAACCTCCTTGGTTGCACTAACAAACAAAAACTACAATACATACTCATCATGATCAATCAATAAAAAAATTCAACACATTTTAGGCTCGTTTTTAAACTGAGGACAGGGCTTGGTTTACCGATGCATGGTTTAAAGTTTTGTGGTTAATTAATATATTGTAATTTGTATTTAGATTTTTCACTATATTATATGTATATACTTGCAACAATAGATATATACATATATATTATATGTATTTGGATATGTTAGGGTTTTTTTTTCAGTTTGTCACAAACACGTTTAATTTGTTGAAATATATATGACAATAAAGATTATTATTATTTATTTTATCAACGCCTGACTTTTAATTATTCAGGTTTTTTTTACCCTAACCATGGAAGTGAAATAACTAAAGAGGTTATATGACCTCATTGCCCTAACTCTAATGTAAATTAAATCTGGCAGATATTTTCACATCCGCAAGAACAAATGTTTCGTAGTAGGGTGCATTTTCTGACAAAGGATCAAAGGACGCCAATAGTACTTTATTATAAAGCTTTCATCACAATAAGATCGTGGCGTTCCTGATCAATTAACTTAATGGGACGTGTTAAACTATTATATATGATAATTTGAACTCTGACTTTATAGTCGATCGTTTATCTACAAATTTAGAAAATCAATATATAATCTAAACAATGTAAAGTTCTTTTTATATATTTACAAATGTAGACGGGTGTTTAAATAGTAAATAACAAATGTATATTCCATACAGTTTTTCTATTTCTTTTATTTGTTTTTGCACCATGCACGAATAGACTAAAAGAAAATATGTCTACTTAGCTAAAAAGCTGCTAAGAAAGGCTTTTAAATTATATTCTAAAATACATTTTATAATATCATAACGTATTCTATAGTAAACATGTTTAGACAAGGAATCTACATTTTTTTGTATTGATCCTTTATAAAATTATTAAGAAAATAATGCATAATGGATATTTTACTATTTATCAAAAGATATTTATCAGAGATATTTACTAGAATAATTAAATCCTGAATAAATCCTTGCTGAACCATTATGTAAATGCGAACATAAACATTCGTCTGATAACATGTAAGAGATGTATAACGAATCAGATGTGGATACAAAATATTCCATAGACTTGTAAGAGATTTGTTTTCCTCTTGTAATCCTATAAAGATTTTATACTTATATTTAAAATTTTAAATCAAAATTATTTGTCCAATTTTGTTTTATAAAAAAGAAAGCAAAGTTTAACGTAGATACATTTATCTGGTTCCA
Source organism: Mytilus galloprovincialis (assembly GCF_965363235.1). Taxonomy (NCBI): domain Eukaryota; kingdom Metazoa; phylum Mollusca; class Bivalvia; order Mytilida; family Mytilidae; genus Mytilus; species Mytilus galloprovincialis. The sequence continues at coordinate 3,742,270 of NC_134850.1, forward strand.
GGGAGGAACAAATTATACTTGGTGATAGACCCCAAGGGTTAACTGGGATTTAGATATATTGTCCTCTTTGGTACTAATGGTTCCAGTAGTAAAATCCTTTTGCTATTGCGGCTTCCATTTTGGTTGTTTGGGATACATAAATATAGGTAGTCGTGCCCCTTCGGAATTAGGACAGGAACTTGATGTTCAGTGCATGGTTATCATTTGTTGGGGTGGTTATTTTTAAAAGATTAGACAGTTGGTTTTCCCGTTCAAACGGGTTTTCACTACTTATTTTTGGGGCCCTTGTTGAAGACCGTACTTTGACCTATTATGGTTTACTTTTACAAATTGTGACTTGGATGGCGAGTTGTCTCATTGGCAGTCATACTTCATCTTCTTATATCTATGTAATCCGGTGCTTTGTGTAAACGAGTGTTGCTGTTTGCACGTTAAAGAAGGAGTCTGTACGTAACATGCCCTTATTTTCCAATAACAGTCCAACATTCCCGTCCGCCTTCCCTGCAGACCAGAACCTTGCATATCCTAACGTTACTCATGGTCATCGTCCTAAACACACACGAATTTGTCACTGAACATTTAGTAATTAACAATTTATCAACGTTATATAAAAAAAAATCTCTTTATATTCATACAGAAATTCTCTGAAGCTGCTTTTTTCAAGATGATTGGTAATTTTTATTGACTACATATCTGTTAGTTTGGGTGAAAACTTTTCGACAAGGAATCGGCATTATATGGAAATTAACTGGGTTTATGCTCGTAGACTATTTCATTATTCATACGAGTCACATTTCCTTCGGAACATTCGAATTATATTAACAGTCCGATATGTAGATGATGTCCTCTCGCTAAATAGTTCAATGATGGTGAGTCCGTCGAATGTCTCGATCTACCGTATCGAACATGAAAGGATACCACTGTATAGTTAAGTTTGTCTCTCACCTTGACTTATACATCTAGAAATTGACCATGATAGCCGATTTCAAACAAAAACTTGACATACAAGAGATGATGGCGTCTACCTAACTTTTCATTTCTTTGAAAGATCTTAGCAGCTCTTGTTTATAGCTTGTATAGCTCCATTTGATACAATATTCCGGAGCTTGTATGTCCTCACACAATTTCTGTGATACTATTGATGTTTGACTAAGGTCCAGGACAAATGTGTCATGCATTATCAGGATGAGACAAATTAAAAGTAAATCTATACAATAGTTAGGTCCTGCAATAAGGGTTATACCGGGATGGTCGCTGGAAAGTTGGAATGCATATTGAAAATGTTGGTATATGGAAAAGGAACAGAATTTAGGCATTGTAACTGACCAACAACTTTCCTCTCACAGAATTATTGCAAGGGTTCATACTATAATAAATCATCGGCATCTAGTAACGTAACGTTCTCTTTCTGACCGGACGAATTTATACATCACACACAGTCCAGCGTGTCTTCTGTCGTGGAAAGATGACAAAGAAATTATCATGTTTCTAGACCCCTGCCGACAAATAGGATCTACTTGATAATAAGAAGCAAGCTATAAACCCATGGGTTTCACGTAATGTAATTATAGTTATCCTTTCGAAAAGAGGGACAAAAGATACCAAAGGGACAGTCAAACTCATAGATCGAAAATAATATGACAATCTGAGCTGCTACGAAACAATCTCGTGTTGGTTACAATTCAGTAACATTTATGTCACAGATAACCAGCAATATGTTCCTTAGAGTATTGCATATGCATGTTTTGATCGTCCTGTTTGCCTTGAACGTTACATCTAGGAATGAAACTTCATATCAAATGTGTTCATAAATGATCAACATGACGGTTGCCATATATAAAGCATGATCTGCATATCCTTTAGGAGCCTGAACAATGTTAGTTCATTTCTTGGAAGCACAATGCTTATTGTTATATACGTATTGTTATTTGAAGTTAATGTGAATTAGTGGTACAAAATCGTTTCTGTCGATAAATATTGTAAACTGTTGATAGACAATGGTAATGTTAGCTTGTCGGGCACATGCACTTGTCTCATGAAAAAAAAATCCTATGTATACCTTTTATATTAAGGTATATAGGATTTTTTTTTAGACAAGTGCCTGTGTTGTCGGGGCCTTTTATTGCCGACTATTTTTACGGTATTGGTTTTTTTTTGGTCATTGTTAAAGGCCGTGCAATTGCTTATAATTGCTTAAATCCTCTTCATGTGAACTTTGGTGGATAGCTGTCTCATTGATAGGCATACCACATATCCTTATCTTTATATTGTGTTCTTCGTTGAGTAAATACACTTTCTTCGAGAATAAGTTTTTGATGGCAATTCTTGGTGGTGTTCCCGAAGCTATCTTAGGATAATTACATGTTCTTAGACTATCTTATGACATGTCTTTGTCTAACTTGATATATCGCATTGATCGTCCTAACCTTAGGACACCTATTTATATGCATTAAAATGCATTAGTATATAATTAAAAACACATATCATACTAGATTCTTTATCTACATATTCTTTTCGAACTTACATAGTTCTCATTAATCTTTTATCTTATATCATTGGTTGAAAATTATTGATGTTTATGCCCTTCAAATTAGAAAGACTAGAACACACCGGCATTCAGAGCGTAGTTTAAAGTCTGTAAAGTGTTGTTGGAAGAATTTGGTAAAATATTGAATGACTGGAAAATTTCAGCAAAAGTATCATAAGTCATAGGTCATTAGGGATAGGAAAATGTTTTTTTTTATCCCTCCTCCTTCATTTTCAAAATTCCTATATAAATAAAGCGTATTTACTTTCAATTCTAAATTTACTTTTCGATCCATGGTGGTCAATTGATAAAGTATACAGATCCTATCCATTTAATAAACTCTGTGACCGTCGTGGATAGTAAACTTGAAAATGATAGCAGATAGAATTAAAATACACTTTATTCGTAGTATATGTATGTTCAGAGAATACAGAAAAAAGCAAACCGGAAGTCTAATCTGACTTAAAATTTCGTCCAATGACGGGACAATATCCGGAAGACTTTTTTTTCGTTTTTCTCCCAAAATAACTCAATCTGAATAATCATACGAATGGATGACAAATGCGACTATGTACTGTACCTATAGGACACAGAGGCGTGTTGATTAATTTATTGTGGAAAGAAGAGAAGCGACACACAAAATGAGGTCTTCTCGTTTAATAGTATAGATAATATCATAGGACGTTTCAAGTTGACTGGACTTCAACTTCATCAAAAACTACCCGAACCAAAAACTTTAACTTAAACTTCGCACTATCATTTCTATGTTTAGTGGACCGTTATTGGGGTCAAAACTTTAATTTGGCATAAAAATTAGAACGATAACATCACAGGAAACATGAGTACTAAGTGTCATGTTCATTGAACTTCACCTTCATCAAAAACTACCTTGACCAAAAAAAAATAACCTTGACCGGTACAGACGGACGGACGAACGGACGGACGTACAGACCAGAAAATATAATGTCTCTCTTTGATCGTAGGTGGGGCATACAAACGTAGGGAAAAACAATTTCAATATACGGCAGGGAGGTCATGCTTACATTGCTTGTGTATTTTCCTGAATAAGTTAAATAATACTTATTCTGACATCAGACTCGGACTTCTCTTGAACTGAATTTTAATGTGCGTATTGTTATGCGTTTACTTTTCTACATTGGTTAGAGGTATAGGAGGAGGGTTGAGATCTCACAAACATGTTTAACCCCGCCGGATTTTTGCGCCTGTCAGGAGCCTCTGGCCTTTCTTAGTCTTGTATTATTTTAATCTTAGTTTCTTGTGTACAATTTGGAAATTAGTATGGCGTTCATTATCACTGAACTAGTATATATTTGTTTAGGGGCCAGTTGAAGGACGCCTCCGGGTGTGGGAATGTCTCGCTACATTGAAGACCTGTTGGTGACCTTCTGCTGTTGTTTTTTATTTGTTCGGGTTGTTGTCTCTTTGACACATTCCTCATTTCCATTCTCAATTTTATTATGTCTTCATATTTCAGTCTTAACAATTCAAAATTATAAGATTGTGTTTCTTGTTTGCCTATGACATTGACTTTGATATACATGTATATATATATATTATTTTTTGTATTTGTTTTGGCTCACATCGAACAGCAAGCTATAAAAAAATGACCAAAGGTTTAATTTATTTAAAAAAACGAGAAACGAGAAACACTTATGAACCGTATATCAACAGAACATCAGATTCCGGACTTTGGTCATGTGCAAACAAAAGCAGGGGGTTTAAACGTTTTAATTGGTACAGACCCCTTACCTTATCTGAAACAAATGTGTAATATCACAACACAGAAAGACAGGGTCTCGAGGAAGATTAGCTTTATAGCTAACTGTGTAACCCTCTTTAAATGAAGAATTATTATTATTATTATTATTAGACACATAGGCAGACATATATAGCTTGCCTTACGTTTTGTGAGATTCTATCGTCATTGTTATCTTTAGATATTTATCTTTGGTCGCATGTATTTTTAGCTTACTTTTTCGTTCAATGCCTCTCTCATTTATACATTTGAGTTTCCTGCGAAAAGTAATGATGTTCGGAAGGTTCGATTTTTACCCTTCCGGAGCACCTGAGATCACCCCTATTATTTGGTGGGGTTCGTGTTGCTTATTCATTAGATTTCTATGTTGTGTCATGTGAAGTATTGTTTTTCTGTTTGTTTTTTTTCATTTTTTGCCATGGCCTCTTTTCTTATGAATCTATAGAATTCTTGCATACTCAACTCAAAGGGACACTTGAGACGGAATTGGAGAAGGAAGATTTAAAAAAAATATATATTAAAACAAAAAGATCATATGTAAAACCAATCAAAGTACACATCCTTTTATTCAGTAAAAATAATGTGTTGAAGAGATTGGTAAACAATTGATAAATAAAAATTCGCTTCATGCATAAAACTAATTCACAAAGAGTTAACAAAGATATTCACTTCAAAAATCATTCCAGAGGTCTAGATGAACAAAATTTAATACAGATTTGAATTTAAACAATACACCACAACCCTGTGCAGAACTCAATCGAACTATTTAAAAAGCATTTCAAAATCTGTAAGAGTGTCTAAAGACATTTTTTTATCAGACGCTTTGTTGAAACGACCCCTGTCAAACTTCATATATATATAGGAAACACATAAACCTCGTTTTTGAAAAAGCGGAAAATTAGATATTTTTAACAGAAAATATTAATCTAATATACCAAAAATTATATGAATGATAAATTATCTGACTGTAAATAAAATCAACGTGCAGACATCTTAAAATATCAGGGTTGAACTGATCGAGTTTTGTTCCGAACAAACGGATTTTTCTACACGTCCTACGATAAATTAGTACTACGAATGGATATGTTAACTTCGTGTTTTTTGCATATAGGTTCAGGTATTTAGAGAGTAATTGTATCTTTAATATACATGATACGCGCGTGGAATTTTGTTTACATGAAGTGTTTGCCAATTAGAAATTATAAAGTAATTAAAAATATATCATTTGCAAAATCTTGTTCCTCGCTTAAAAATTTATGACATCAAAGCTTGTCAAACATTTAGTCCATTATTAAGAGGACAAACGAAGGAAACTGTCTTATTAGATATAAACCCGTCTGCCTGAACAAATCTACAGTAAAATCTCTGTACGGGTATGAAAGCTGATGGACCAAATGTGTCAATAAGTTCACTATTCCAAGCTTCGATAGGTTCTCCACAGTGGTATCGTAATGAAGCTGGTAGAGGCGTAAACCAGTTTACTTTGGCTAACAAGTGGATCTGATTATTGCCTTCGACGATCAAGTTGTGGAGGATATACTTTTGTACAATTCCTGGAGTTAAAACAACACTTTCAGCGTCTCGCATTATTCTCCCATCGAAATCGTTCCAGTATGCCATAATATATGATGATCGCCTCTGCCTTGAATCCCACGAACCTAATACCTCATTCCCAAGAAAGAGTGAGCTGCATCTTCTGTTGGACATCGGGATAATCATATCTTCTCTTCCCGGATACAATATCTTGTACATGTTTTTTAAAGCAGCATGTTCGCCTGATGAAAGGCTGTCAACCATTGATTTTTGTATTCTATATGGTTTGATGTTGGTCCATTGTTGATCACTGATTGGGACATTTTTCTTTCCCATATACATAATACATGAAACGTCTTCATCGGTTTGTACAGCTACCGAAACTGCAGTTGGTTCTTTTAGAAAGAACGCTTTGTCCAATGTTTCTTTGTATTCAGATGGTACTTGTAGGCAATGAACGAATGAATCTCGAAGAAAACGTCGCATGATTTGAAGTTCAATTGATCTGCTATTGTTCGGTAACGATCCAAGATGACCATTGTATCTCTCAAATCTGAATAGCCAAAAAGAGTAAACAGGCCCATAATCTCGAATGCAATCTGCCATGTGGTAATGAAGATGCATATTTGGAGTAACTTTTTTATCCCCATAGATCCTCTCAAATCCGGAGCAAAACTCCAAAATTAGTTTTTCGTACTTAAGTATATCTACAGTGGTTATTGTTTTTGTTGTGATGCACCGACTGGCAAGAACAAATTTCCGCCACACCTCAAAGTCTTCAGATGGTATTACACCTTTTAATGCAAATATAGAAAAGACATTGGTCCAGTTTTTCCACTGATCAGCTGTGAAACCGCCAAATGATGTAGCTATTTTTCTGGGAAGGCTGCCGACATTAGCTGCAACAGAAACAGAGTCAACACGCTTTTCAATATTTTTTAATTTATCACTTTCTAAAATTTTAAGTTCTGACCAAAGTTTAATCATTTTTTTTGCGGTTCCTTGGTATAAATTATGCATCGGATCAATAACAGACATACGAATCGGATCAGAGTAATCAAGTTCGCATAAAGGTGAATATCTAATGCCGAATTGACTCTCCGTGTTTTCTTTGTCTGTTTTTGTTGTAGCTTCTTTAATTCTCTCGAGGTTATAAAGATGGTCAGGTAAAGAGCGAGATCTCCAATTGGGTACATCAAAGCCTCCATAATTTTTTTTCCCGACTTCTCCAAGGAACTTCTTTGTGCATTTGGAGCACCCTAGGGTTGCACCATGCCCTAAAAAACCACATAACTTTCTCGTAGCAGGTATATCACATCCAACACAATAGCACGCTAATTTAAAACTTGCATCTTTCTTCGGATTGTTGTGTGATCGCAAAAGAAATCCGGTACTCCTAGCAATTTTCATTTCTTCGACAAATGGTTTAATAAATGTTTGGACTGATGGTTCGCCAGACATGTCCGGAATAATGCCAACTAGAAACACATTTTTCAGTTTGAATCGTTCTTTTCGTGGCAAATTCAACACAACAGCATAGATGACGCCAACAGAATATCGAACATGCTCGAATGGTTGAAACCAGTCAAGATTTAGCATCAGACCGTAATTTCTCTCAGTTTTCAAAAAGTGTTGATTTTTGTCTTCCCCAAACTCTTTCCAAATTTTTCCGTCATACACGTCTGTCATAACTCCTGGTTCCTGTCGTCTGTGTCTCCATTCTTCACACTTATCTTCAAAATATTTCTGTTTTACCATTGTAGAGAGTGATTCTTTCACAGATTTGTAACAGTAGGTCTTATACGGATATAGTTTTATGTCTCCGCTCTTTAGTTTCACAGATTTCAGTAATGGTTCACCACATTGATTTCGTCTAGCAATTTGTCGATGGTTTGGAAACATAACTTTCGAACATTTCTTTGAAGACGTTTCCCCTTCAATTATTATTATACAGTCTTCATAGTTGTACAAAGTGAAACATTTCTTACATATCACGTATTTCGAAAAATTGTCTTTTTTCATAACGAGATTCTTGTACAACATATACACTGAGCAGGGAAATATTGATGAAACACCTGTTAGTGCAATATTTTCAGCAGAAAGATGTTTAAATGCTGTGGATAAAAACGACAAAATGCTACTTAAGGCAGTATCTGTAATTATATAGAATGATTGCCAACAGCAAAGAAAAATGCAAATCGACTGAAATATTGCAACTGTTGACTTGATCATCTCTGTTTTTGCTGTATCAAAGTCCGTCTGCTGTTTTTTCTCTTGGATTTCGTGAATGTTTTCATTTTCAATATCCATATCAATATCGTTTAAAGTTACATTAGACCAAAATTCCTGATCCTCATTGTCAGATTCTGGGTAGGTTTCACTTCCACTGAGGCTTCGTAAGTGATCTTTGAACCTGCGTTTCACTTCTATCATTGATTGCGTATGAGCCAAAGGTTGCTGAACGCCAGAGGTGCTTGGTTCTTCACAATGGTTTCCTTGGTGCATTCCAGATATAGTGTGTTCTGGTGGTACTTCCTGATAACTGTTTTCTTCTCGTTTTGATTTGTTTGACTTGCTACACTCCCATTTGTTGTCCCAGAAATATTCAACTTTATGGTTTTCAAAATGTCTATCGACAAATTCTCCTCCACACCCTGGACACATTTTCCTTCTTTTCTTTTTCTTGAAATACTCATGACTGGTAGATAGTTTGTGCTTTGGTGGCATGTCTTGTCTGTAAAAAGAAGAAAAACATATTTAATTACTAGAACATAGAACCCGATATTTTGGACCTTTCTATTTTTCTAAGCATTGCATTTGATACTTATCATAAAGTAGATACACTTAAGTTTAATCACTGAATGACTAAATGACTGCATATGCAGACCTATTGTGTTGATTAGGGGTTTTGTTAACATATAGCATTTACGCATAATTTTATCTTCAAAAGATATCATTTTCGCAGGAACAGGTGTATCTCATTTTCTGAATTATGATAGAAGTCTCATTTCATTTTTTGCCAAAATACTTGTATGCATATCTTATGTAAACTATCTACTTTAATCCGTTGTAAATTTCAGTCAAATTGATTTTCGTTCAAAATTTGCATCAAAGAACATGAAGGAAAAAACATATTCCTTTAGGTTTAATATCAAATTATCAATCTTGCAATAAGGTATGTACAATAAATTATATATAAAAAAAAACAATTATAAAACAATGGAATTGATTACGGTCAGATGAAGATGCATAAACATGATAAAGGAGAAGCCCATCAAGGTTAAACTGTAAAAGGCTGGCGGACGGTCACCATGCATAGATTAAATGATAATTTGATACTTCCATGCTGGGACAAACCCTAGATTTCATCCTAAAATTTAGGCGATATCAGATCACACAATCTATTCTTGTGAATTAATTCATTCAATATATTACAACCTATGTTAGATATAAGAAAGTTGAAACATGTATCTGTTACCGTGGTAATTGGACTATTGACGATAGATTAAAAGTAAATTAAAGCAGACACGTGAATCATTCAAATTTGTAGAAGAGCACTTTTTCGGACAGCTAGCTAGATCTATAATGAGTGAAATGTGTGCCAGGAAACCATTATGTGTGTTTTGAATGTAATTATGATTCAGATGTCTGATTTGAAGAACTTATTTCAAATAAGTAGTTAAAGAAACGAATGATTGAAAGTAACACAAAAATATGATTCATTCTGTGAAATGTTAGATATAAGAAGATTATTTTCTTATCTTAGTTATAAGAATAAATATAAAACAAATTTTAGCAGTGCACTATGTCATGTCTGGGTAATTACTACCCACATCCTTTTTCTTTCTGGTTTTATTTTCTCGGAATTTGTAGAAACGTCTTGAAATAAGGATTCTTTTAAACATTAGTAGTGTGTTTTGAATAAGCTTGAACTGCCGATTGATCAAATATTATTTAATTTGTTATAGAATCAGAAAGGGTCCCCTGAAAACCATATTATTAAAAAAATATATAGCATTAAAATAGTGAGTATATGAATCTCCAAAGATCTCCCGTTACTAAACATTTAACCCACGTTTTGCGGTTAAAAATTTCGGAAAAAACAATGAAAAATAATGTTATGCATTTTAGAACGGAGAAATGAAGCCAGTATTATAAATTCCAAATAAAAAAGAAAATATTCTACGCTTTCAATGATATTTTTTTCGACTAGTATCAAATATCGATGCATTGCAAGGTTGTGTTCCTATATATCACAATGTTAGTGTCCTCATTTTCTTTTATACTAATTTATACTAGTACAAAATGTATTGCCAGTGTTAGTTTCCTGACGAACGTCTGTTGCTTTCTCTGTGCACTTTAGTGCCTAGAATAATGTGTTATTTCGTAATGTGCTCTTTTTGAGCCGTTTTATGGAAATAGACGTCTTCTTCTCCTTCTATAACACAGAGTGCTGAAAGTGGCGTTAAACAATCAGTTGTCAAAGAATTTCGTTAAAGCGTGTGTCACAGCACAAGAACATATACTTGTATATTGTTCCTATTTAGGATATCAGAACAGAGGTCCATTTCTAGGGCTCTCTGATAATATTTATTAGTTTAATTAAAATACCATACAGTAACTTTATTGAAAAGCACTTTACGCTCTAATCAACACAAGATTTGTTCATCATTTTACACATCCATTTACTATTTAAGTAACCAATAAAACAATCATAACTGTTTTGTGTTGATCTTTATATCGAAATGTAAAGATTGTAATTTCAAGATATACTACGTAGTATTTTGTTTTATTAAAAAAGTACGCTTAAAACAGTCCTTATACTACCAAAATGGCATGTTTCATACTGGTGACGTCGTCCTTGTCATATAAATCCCGTGATCTATATATATTGCTTTTCGGCCCGGTCCAATATTTCCAATACGGACTGGCAATGAATCCTTAATTACATGTAAACATACATGTATATTGTGCATGTAATTCAAGATTCATTGCCAGTCCGTATTGGAAATATTTGCCCTATATTCACATCATTGCCAGTCCGTATCGGAAATATTGGCCCTACATTCACATCATTGCCAGTCCGTATTGGAAATATTTGCCCTATATTCACATCATTGCCAGTCCGTATTGGAAATATTTGCCCTATATTCACATCATTGCCAGTCCGTATTGGAAATATTGGCTCTATATTCACATCATTGCCAGTCCGTATTGGAAATATCGGCCCTACATTCACATTTAATGTATGTAATACAGCATTCAGAACAAGTCTGTATTGAAAAAGTTGGATTATTTATAGATTTTCTGTCAGCTGTATTTTCCCTCGACCCAACGGGTCTCGAAGCCTATATAGCAAACCTTGAATCTATACCAGTGGCAATACAGAAACAGCCAGTTAATAACACTATAATACACAATAGCTTGCATTACTCAATCTTTCCTTATTAGCATACTTCTTTACTTAATCCGCATTCTTTTATTTGGAAGATACTTGTCTGTTTATTTATTCCGTACTTTATACTGTGTACAATTTATCTGTTATTGATTATTACATTATTTGTGTATCTTGGTAAAGTGTTTCTTATTACATGCAATATCACACAAAAACTAATCGGTATAAAAACATATAACGCTAAATTTGTTCTATAGTAACAAACAAAAAATTGAAATGACTGGAAAGAATAGAAAAATTTCTAAAAAGTAAAAACAAGTCTTCTAATCTGCTTTTTATAAATATTTTATAAAAGTATCGAAAAAAATAAAAAGAAAGTTAATGCAATACCGTGACATTTTATGTTAGAACAGTTAAACAATGCGTATATCATGGTAGTGCAACAATTGCTGGTGTACGGGAAAGAAGAACGTTAAAATTCCTATTGCATTTATCCCATACCTCATTCTCTCCAATGCTTTTATATGTGTATTAGTTCTGGTTTTAATTTTTTAAACATAAATACATCGATCGGTCAGTGATTATGAATATTATATACAACAACGTTTTGACGGCTTACAGTTGTATTTTCACAAACCATGTGTTGAAACACAGGATTGTCTACAGTGTATTTGTTTATTTGGTTATAATTTTTTCTTTATATATTTTTGTCTTCTCTTGACGCGCGCAAATAAGTGTATTTTTTAAAATTTAATTTCGTAAGAAATTACAGCTTTTTCGGACAAAGGTTACGTAAATGTTTAGATTAGCAGAAGTTGATAGATAACGCTTCACAACAAAATAACCAACAAAAAAAAAATCAAAGTACCGAAGTACTGCACATCGGATGACCGAAAAAAATCACACGGCTCTATACTTAAAACTGAGCTTAATGTACACATATCTTTTTTTCTGATACACTTTATTGCGTGGATAATGAATAAATGAAGGGAAATTCAACCTCACCGTACTAGTATTATATTGTAGTGATACAAATCAGTATATACTTGTTTGTTGTTATGTATTATATTCAAATAACAGTTACATGTATATATACAGTACATATTTTTCATCCATTTGTATATTCATTCTATTCTACTTTTGTAATAATAGTGCAGTGCATGTGCATTGTGGACACTCTTCTGTTGAAACTCGATTTTTCTAAAAGATTTAATATGAGTAGGCATTCATAATTTCCCGGATAAAAAAAACAACAACTTGTGCTTGTAGGGAGTGTCGCAAAACGTTGTTTGAGATATTCTCCTGCATGCTTTGACACAATTTGTCGATACATGTGCATATAGATATTATCAATTATTGTTTTTACTTATACATATTTATCTAACGACAACACATTTTCCTAATTAATGGTTTAAACAAAAATATTTATTATCAGTATTCATTGAAGAGTTGTTTTTATAACAATCGATAAAGAATGCTATTTTGCACTCGTTATTATCCGCGTAGTTATCATGTTTATAGATCGGATAAAAACCCAAAACGAATATTACGTAATGGAAATCTAGGCGATAGCAATACACCGAAATGCCCTCACGGTCATCCACTGTAAACATAGTTTTGCGTCAATTGTTACCAAATTGATTAAAATCCATCAAGAAATGGTCCCTCATCTTTTATATGAAGACAAGAAACCTGTACATTTTATGTAATATATACAGCAAAAAAATGTAGGCCGTGACGAATCATTATGGCCATGTATTGTATAATTCACATCTTCTTTCGTTCTTAAAAAAACAAAATGTTTTCTTCACATTCCCCTTTTCTAAAGAGAACATATTACCCGTGTCTCCTTTTATTACCAGAAAACGATGTGTTATGGAAAAATATAGGTTTTGTTGATTTTCTTCGATTGTATACAATTTAGCATAGCAAATATAAGATTTGGCCACAGTTATTAACAGAATAAATTTCCAAAATACGCTTGAGAAAAAAACTTCAAAAGTCAGTAGCTGGTCATTTTCTTATCAGTCATAACACAATCCCTGCTGTGAAGACAAATAAACAATTTAATGTTCACAAAACGATATAAAAATGTATCAATAAGTTGTTAATTGGATAGTGATCTTGCTATTTGACTAATGAAGCCTAGAAACTAGTCGTCGTGCTATAACTTTTATACAATTTTACCCATGATGCTAGCATTTCTGTATAATACTGGTTGATGAAAAATTTTAATATAAATATACCAATACATTTATACATAATTTTATATTTGACAATATAAAGTAATGCATCTTTGGATGACCATCAATAGCAGAAACACAAAAAAAAAAGTGTCGCGTCATAGCATGCTATATGGGATGTGTGGTTTAAAAGCGTTTTGTATTAAATCTTAAAAAAGGGGCAGTACGAATTAATTAAAATTAGCGAAATAACTTGACATCGTCAAACATACTGTTGAGTGAGATGCGATGGATGCCCATTTCATACTATATATTGTATTTAATTTATTATTTTATTTCTAAAAGTATTTCAACAAATGACCGGAATATCTCAATGTATTTAGAACTGGTGTATTTATAGATGATCATATGTATAAGGCCGTGTTCATATCAAACGCCGTGTACAGTAAACATGTTTACATTTGGTTTAATGTAATGTACACTAGTTTCACATTAAATTTGTTCACATCTATACACCTTGTTTAGTTACCTGTACATAAGATTTGTTCACACTTGTAAACTATATGTCATTTGAATGTTCATTACGTAGAACCGAATTCAAATTTTCGAACAACTTTTCTAGCAGTGAGGAAACGACTTTTAAAAAATGGGGGGGGGGGGGGGATTTTTCCACAATTTGATTTTTTTAAATCGGGCCATTCAGATGATTATAAAATGAACAAATATTCTGAATCCAAAGTTTCCCCATACATTATAGTGTTAAATGTTGAATTGGCACCTACGAAACAGAACTAATTATAAAATTCGCGCGAGAAAAAAATCTGACTCAGAACCCCCCCCCCCCCTGTTTTTTTGGAAGTAAAGTGGTTGCTCCTTTAAGAAAGTCATTTTAGATGACTAGCAGTAGTTTAAAGATGTCTCGATTACGCATTAAAACATAGGATCGTCACCAGCGTGCTTACAGACGAAGAAAAAGAATTGCGATGTTAAGGGTCACTATACATTTCTATCTCTTCTGTTTGTTTCAAATGCTTTTGTTGTCTCCAATGAGTATTTGGCAAAGGGAGTGGGTCTCATGTACTACACAAACAAACAATTAACCTCACCCTTTTTCAGTAATGCATTTATAAGTGAATCGTCGTTTGAGTATACAGACCAGTGGTAAATATTTCTGTCAGTATGTACGTCTAATCGATTCGGGAAGACCTTTTCAAATGAATTATGTGTTCGGCAATGATGATTGATGAGTCTTGATTAGGGGTGAATAAGGCTACGTAAAGTGTTTTTATAACAAATAAATATATCAAGTTTAGACAAATATTTCGGTAAAGAACTTTATTAATAAGTGTTGTAAGTATCAATTTTATAAAAAAAAAAATGTTTCTTTTTTTAAATATACATGGGAAAATTATAGTTCTGAATTCCTAGTTTCATTCTGCACACTTAACCTACACAAGGCCTACATCGACTATCAACTGTATGTAGACAAAACATGATTTAAACTGCATGTTAACATTGAGTGTTATCAATGGGAACGCAATTATGTTTAGTTTATGTGTGAGTTACACTAACACAACACAGAATTTAGGTCAATATGAACACGGCCTTAGATTAGTTCTTTTTTAGCTACCAAAGGGTTATCAAACATACGTTGTGTTCCAAAAACTAACACAGAATAATATAAACGCACCTCAATCAATGATAGATATTAAAGCAATTGGTTAACAAATTTTTAACAATGCAAGACTTTCGAATCTTTAAAAAACATAAACTAGTTATACTAAGGATATTTTGTTTATTCTAAAACAGGTCAAGGTACGGCCTTCAACACGGAGCCTTGACTCACACCGAATAATAAGCTATAAAGGACCCCAAAATTGATAGTGTAAAACCATTTAAACGGGGAAACCAACGGTCTATAATCTATATATAAAAAAAGAGAAACGAGAAACACGTTTATTTACATAAACAAACGCCAACTACTGTACATCAGATTCCTTTATGTTTGAAATATATATAATTATCTAGGTTTATACCAAGACCATTGTAAGACACCTATGGATATATCCCGACTTTGGAGCAAATTTGTTATATTTTATTTTTAAATTAAGACACTCGTTAAACTGACTTAGTACTAAGACGTGCCATAAGAACACCCTAAGACACGTCCAAGTCATATGAAATCTTCGTTGACACGGCCCTAGTATACCATTTTTCACGATATATAGCTATACTATTTAGGGGTTTTCGTGGTTTATTTTTTAATGTTTCAATCTATGACGATCTGTTTCTTAACGTATCCCGTTATCAATGCACATTGTTGCACGGTCATTTGTGGACAAATGTTCTTCTATTACCACACATTAAACGTCTGGGTATGGAAGTACTCTACATGCCAATATAGTGCTCCCTTTGTCTTGACAACTTCTGGGCACGGACGTTCAGAATTAGTTTACAGTAACTTACTTTGTCTATGCAACCTATATAAAAACACACACCCTAAATAATACTACTTGAGTATAAATAGTCTGTCCTTCATTTATAGATAGCCAGTTTGATAGTCTAGATCTTTGTATTTCTTTAAAAAGAGTTGTATTGTAGTTATAACTCGTGATGGATTATTCATCTTTACTATCTAGTGACGATGAACTTGATAAAATCGAAAATGTGTCTATTGAAGATGAAAGTCTTCATCTACGATACTATTCATCTGGTGAAGATGAAAACAGCAACAAAAGACAGAGAGTGGAAACATCAACCAGTGATACTATGACAGGAGCGTGTGGTGGACCAGAGGATAATATACCCGATGAGTCCATGTCATCGGTAAATGACAGTGTTTTGGAATGCAGTAGCGTATCAGTCAGTCGTTCTAGTACTCCATCCGTTCAAATGAATTCTCGTACCCCAACGAATTTGGCAAGTACACCATGTTCCAGCAGGTCAATCATTCCGACTTTTCTAAGAACACCTTTATCTGGAGATGTACATTCTAGCAGGTCACCTACACCTGTCACAGACGGTATATCAAGAAAAGATCAGACTACAGGATCAGCAAACAAGGTAATTAAAAACTTTAATATCGATGAAAATTCCCACAATGCAGTGTTTACTAATTGTAATATGTTGTGATTTAATTTTGTCTATCTGTCTGCTTACAACGGACACGATTTTGCCAAAGATATATAGTTGGGGACAGGATCCCGATTGATGAATAAATAAAAAAGCATCTAATTAATTAAAGTCATATGACGCAGTGACTGTTGAAACATAATGTTTAATATCCAATTATTGAACCAATGCATGCACATTCTTCTGTGGACGATTTTATTATTGTTTTGGCAAACAGATCGTATATTATAATCGTCATTTTTTTTGGCAAACAAATAGTATATTATAATCGTCATTTTTTTTACTCTCTGTCTGTTATGAAGTAATAACATGTTAAATCAGATGATAGTTATATTAGTGACAGATCGTTGCGTATATTGCGATCACCGGATGTTTACGAGAAGGGTCGCGCTAAGGGTTACAAGAGCGCAATTATTTATTTACATTATTTTACCGGCAAGTTTGTTTTTTTTTATGCTGGTACTCAGAATAAAATCCTATACGGCTTCTGATTGGTTGATACAGGATTGGAATTACATTTAATCGAAAGCTTATCCAAATAGGTTTAAAAATTGCCGAACATCATATTCACATTTCACAAAGTATAGAAAATATCTTCAATTTCTGCACGTCGGAGCCATTAAAAATATGCCTTTTTCATTAAGCGAAAAAAGTAGACGATATTTTTCAACTGCATTTTAAGTAAATTTGAGCCGCATGACCCTATATTTTTTATTTGTTGTAATGCAACACTGGCATTTCTAGTAACAGGAACTGCCACCTGTTTTTCCCTAGTTTGTGTAGTCTTCGAGAAAAAAAAATACGGCACACTAGTGGTACCCTATGGAAAATGCATTACGAATAATTGCGCTCTTGTAACCTATGGTCACTTGCATATGGAAAATATGTCGGCGAATTGCTTCCTGGATGCAAGCAATTTAAAAAAGGAAACTTCTAAATGTTGACAAATAAATAATTTTCTTCAGAGAAGTGTAAATGAACATAAATTAATTAATGCAAACTATCCGTTTTGATATAAAAACGTATATGAAGTATTTTTAAATTTTTTTTTTAATTTGAGGTTTCATATGACTTCAATTAACTTATAAAGATTAAACATCTAAAAAAATATTTCTTTATTATCTTTGAAAATTAATGATAACGTGTGTTTAGGTGTTAAATATCCTTATTCTTTTGTGATCTAAATTTTGTCGGTCATGTCGGTTAAAGGAAAATAATTGAAACAATATTTTACCCCAACAAGAATGTCCTTTAATTTAAAAATACTAACCACACAAAAAGAAAGGCATATCAAATAATGGAATAAATACAAAACAGTGACGTACACTTCATTCTGATTTATTCATCGGAGTTTTCTATTTTCAGCAAAACCACTTGTATCTCTTTGTTAACCCGATTCTTGATCCTTGTTATCATTCTCTGATTATTATTGTACACACATGTTAATTTATTTTCAAAATAAGATAAATATTTTAAAGAAAATAAAGACCAATCATTCGCACTATTACCATGGTGTCTAAACGATCTGTTGCAAAATCAATATTTATATACAATATCAATACGTTAATTGGGTTTTCAATGCGTATCTACATATAGCTATACAACTAAAGTTGCATGGTCAATTTTAAATTAAAACGGAGTCAAAAGCCGCTAATCGGAATTATCTATTCATTTTCGGTAGCTATGTGAATATTGTATAATTGAACCTGCGGCAAAAACTGAAAATATTCTACAATTTTACAATATATTTCAATTTAAATATATGATGTTGACTTTAGAACCATATGGATTTTCAAATGATTTTAACTTGAAAAACGTAAGTGATAGACACACGCATTCTCCAGTAATGACCCTAGGACAATGAAACAAATTTGGTGAGTCCCTGTGGGTCACCCCGACCCCTTCAATATCAGATTAGAATGAGCTTTTATCATGTAAACGGTCGGGATCCCCACCCCTAAACCATATGAATTTTATGTATGGTACAATTAAACAAATAGAATAAAATAAAAGGCGCGTGCCCTGTGGGTCACTGCATGCCATCCCTCCTGATTGAGAACTTGTAAACAGTCAAGATCCCCACCTTTTAACCTTATATATTTTAACCAAATCAAATGAAATAAAGGGCGAATCCCCTCATTTGAGAAGTTGTTAACGATCTATTATGCGGGAACTTGATCCCGTTTTTGTAATTCGTGTTGTAGTCTTTCTTTCATGGTTTTATCAATTCTTTTTTTGCGGGGAACTACTCAAATTGAAGTTACATTTTTGGGAACTAGCTTGGATTCGGCATGACAACGGGACCTTAAAAGATAATCCAGTCTGCTTACTAAATTTTATTCTGGTTCACAGTCTAATCAAGTATTTACAATAGAGTTTATTACATTACTTTTCCATCATAGGTATACATCAAATAATTCGCGATATAAATCAAACAATAATACAAAACCCGACAATAGTATACGCGCCATAAATGAACAGTCGTGTCATCTGTTATCTTCCCTGAATTCGTTTACTTTTAATATTTAATCAAGAATCAAATTAATAATTGTATTTTCAAAAGTTATCCATACGAATAAGTTAAATACTTTTTTTTATAAGTAAAGAACCTTTTATCGAAATTATTTAACTTAATTTTATCTCAAACTTTGCCTATAATTTATCACGATTTTACTTGCGAATGTGAATACAATTACTTTACTAGAAAACATCTTTACATTGTTTGATCGCGTTTCCTCTAAATTTAAAAAACAAACTATACAACAATGTTAAAGATAAAAAAAAAACAAACTATAAAACAATGTTAACATATGTTCTAACCTTAAAAGATAGGCTGCTAACTACAGTTTATTCTGGTTCACAGTCTAATGAACCAAATAGTTTTGTACGACTTTAAATAGCAGAACTGGACTTAATTTGACACGTGAATATTTTGTTACTCAATACAATAGCTTTCTTCGATCTCTTTCAATAAACAATGGACTATATCGGATAAAGGCAGAATGACTCAATCTTAATTGTTCAAGTCTATTAATTTTAAAAGTATATATACAATTATCTTTATGCCTTCGAAGCTGACACATTTATCAATTAGCTGGGGGACACTTTTGAGACATTGTTATCAAATATGCTTAAACATTTAACACTTTACATTTATATTTGAAGGAAATTGTTCTAACACCAAGTTAAACTTTCTTAATTTGTTTTATTTACGTTTATTTTTCTGTCATTTGATTTTACAATTAAATGATAAATATTCTCTTGAACTTGTGTGCATTTTTCCATTATCCAACAAAACTTTATTTGTAATGTATTAATAAATGTTATCTTTAAATATCACGCATTTTTGCATCATTCTAGATCGACATCCCAAACCCTGAACAATATACATTCCTGTTTATTTACTATACTTACTACTTACTAAAGTAGAATCTTCTGAATGAAACGGCAAACTTGGATCTGTAACAGGTTTCAATTCGGTATTCCTCTTTCTGGATTTCTAATTTCTTAAGTATCCATTAATTTTGGAGCTTTGGTAGCACTTATATCTTTGTCCGAATCCGAATAACGAATGCATGCTGTCATATATTCACGTCATTATATATGTTGTTTTATATCATATATAACATTCATAAGTGAATATATTTTGAGAATCAATAGAAGCCTGTTTATAGAGGATTGGTATCGTGACTGGTTATATGAGAACTTTAAGTAACCTCCTTGATGGAATCAAAAGACTATCATTTTCAAAGACTGCACAGATTTGTCCTTTTATTCAGACTTTTGAACACGGATTATTTGTATAAGACAGTTACATATTCATATTTCTTTATTTCGTATAAATCATTTGGATTTCATTCCAGTCAGGACAAAAAATCATCAAACCAGTTATCATGATTTTCAAATTTTACATAAATAGAAAAATATATTAAAGAGAGGCAGATAATGCCAAAAGAATTTTTCCATGGGAAATTAAAATTCAAACAATAATCAAAATGCTTGAATTTAGTGAAATGAGTTATTTGCTACAATTATTCAATGTTGTTCAATTATAAAAGACAGTAAAAACCTGCGTATAGATGCTCATTTACATAATTAATCTTAAATTTGTTGATTTTTCAGATGAATAAATAATAATGTTGTGCTTTTAATCTGTAATAAACACAACTTGTAAAAAGTCAATGACTCTCATACATTTAGAGGTTGTTTTTTATTTTTTTTTTTTGGGGGGGGGGGGGTACATACAGTATATATTTATGTATGACGTATCTTTTTTATTTCCTAAATGATAAACTTCATTAAGTTTTGTAATTCATGTTTTACAAATGATTTAGTTATTTGTATTTCTTCTAGATTGACACTTTAACAATTGAAGTCATCAAAATGAAAAGACAGCTGGTAAAAGTGCAAGAAAATCAAAGTAATGTTGAAAAGAAACTGGATATTTTGATTCAAATGCTACACTCAAAAACAGATGCATCAAAAAAAGGAAGCCAAAAGTTTAACGTTCCTGCACAAATTGCAGTAAGTAATTGTTCATTGTGCATGAAGGAAGGGATAGCTTATATATATATATATATACAATCTTTATTTTTATGTAGTGCAACATAACAATATGCACTATGTTTGCGAAATGAAAATTCAATACTTTTAGCAAATTGTCATTTATTTTTATTTTTCAACGGATTACAAAGCTAAGCGTTGAACATGATTGTTGTCGGCAAAAGATTCGCATAAATATTGCACGCTTACAATTTGTGTATTAATTGTACAAAAACTGGGACATTTTATTAACTTTGAATACATGTTGTTGTGTTTATTAAAACGTAATATTAATGAAGTCGTGAAATTCTATGTATATATATTTTACTTTTTTGTATAATTTGAGACTTTCTACACATATGCATTTGTTCAGTTCTCAGTTTTTTTTTTTTTTTATGCATGCAATTAAATGCATTCAAATGTATAAGAGCGTATCTTTTCCCTTTCAGCAATCAATACGGTGTGGTTTGCAGCAAGGTATGACTGAAAAGGATTTCATCTGGAAAACAAAGAACGAAGCTGGCAATATCCTTAAGTATGTTTATAAATAAATGATTTTAAAATTCCGTTGGAAATTGAAAAAAAAACCGCATGGTTTATCTACATGCAATTAATCAGTTATGTATGTGTCAACATTTATCAGTAAACAATTCGGTTTTCGGAAATGATTATGGTCGATTATCTGTGATTAACGACATTGAAACAGATTTTTTTTTTAATTAAAAAACTAAAGCAAAACATGATCATAAAGCTACTTCCAATCTTTTATCATAACTCTAATTCGAGTATAAATCTGAACTTTTAAGTCATTTTAAATGAAAAGTTTGCAAGATATATTAAGTTTATTTAATTATCATACTTCAGGTCAGATTCAAATAACTTTTCAGCACACATTGATTATTTTACCGACATTTGTTTCACTCTTGCTTAAGAAATGATCTCCTTTGTTCAGCTGTATTGTCCAGTAAGATTAATTTTTAAATGATTTTTTTTTTCAGATATAATTCTGCAGAGAATAAAGAGATGTCCGATTTCATCATTGAATTCGTAAAAGGTCAATATCCTGACGAAGTGGAGGGGGTTGTAAGAGGTTTGTAGTACACAAAAATAAATAATTAAAAAATTGGCGAAATTGCAGTTCTGCGGTACTGATAACTTTCAATTATATTTTGAAACGCTGTATAGTTTCCATATCATAAACAAGTTTTAGTGTTATCGAATCACTTACTAGCAAATGCATATTATCATGTAACTTTAGTAGATTAATTTTCATTTCGATCATATCACATCAAAACAATCTACAATGGACTACCAATTGACACGGTTTAGTCTCAATTCGAGAAAAGCAATCGTTTGTTTAATTATTATTTTGAATTGCATTAAGTAGAAGTTTTGTTTTGTAGAAGGAATAAAGACAAATTTTGAATCGTTCAAAGCGAAGAAACGAAGAGAAGAGACTGGTAAACAAGAAGAACATAACAAGAAAATGGCTGTGTACAGCAGATTGAAAAGAGTAAGAACTGTTTTTTTAATATGGTAAACAATTTGGAAAAAACCCCGATTCTTGGATTACTTTAATCTGTATTAGTTCCAAAAAAAAGCAGTGGTATATAGATTTCTGATACATCAATTTTAATTTTCTGCAAACTGCATATACAGTCTATAATAACAGTCAACGGATTTAGAGCGGAGCTTTATTTGTTATTATATACTTATATCACTCTAAATTAACAATGATTAAGGACCCCTTTTAACTTAATTTATTTTCTATTATAAGTTATATGGTTCGCTACTGACCCCCTACGGATCCATAGAGGGTTAGTAAAATACATAGGGGGTGAGGCCGTAACGCTACAATAAAATGTCGACTATTTCTTATGGCGTCAGATATAGGATCGCATGCTAGAATTAAGTTGCATCATTTTGCAGGCGCTTTTGGACAGATATATCATGTTATGGAGGGGTTTTTGCAGAAAATACCAGTCAAGGGACTGTAAAATTTCCCGAGCCGCTAGGCGAAATAATTCGGTCCCAAGACTGGTATTTTTCACAAATACCCGAACATAACATGATATATCTGTTTAATTACACCGTATAGATTTGGAATGAAACTCTTTGATTTTTTAAACTTGAAAGCTACAATTCATTAACATGTTTATGCATAATTTTGAGGCGAAGAGGAAATTATCATAAAGCTGTGGGAATTATACATGTACTAATACGCGTTAGCTCGCTTTTTTATGTAACGTCATATCCAAGTTTTATTGAGGGAGGATGCTCGAGAGGGTGAAAAAGGAATATCCAAAAATGACAAATACCATGGTATTTCGGACAAATTCACCGTCAGTGATGAAAAACAGGCAAATTCGTTTGAAATGAGGAAAAATATTAGAATATGCGAAAAATACACTGGCTATCAACCAATCAAAATCTGGCTTTCTTATATTAGGTGTAATTATATACACAAAAAAATTAGATTGGTTTTTGCTGGACGTTATTGTTTATAGAAATAACGAAAATTATAATGTCTTTATTGAAGAGAGTTATTAAGGCATATATAGAATCTATTTGTATGTATTCAAAAGGATATTAAAGAAATTTTGATTAGAGCTTAATTCTTTTTTTAGAAATTAAACAACAGAAAAAAGGCATTAAAAGAAAAATCCAGCATGCCAAAAGAACAAAAAGAAACAGTTATGTCAAGTATGGAGATACAGTATATGTCTTCTGAACAAACCGATTCAGAAGACGAAGGGTCGTTTATCGTCAGACCTCTGCCTTGGAGGTCTGACGATTTTGACAAATTAGTCAAAAAACTAGACCAGAAACACGAAAATAAACTTAGCAAGAGAAGCAGACGGCAGAATAATATTCGAAAGGTTGGAGCAGTTTCCTCAAGGAAAAAACCAGAAGTCGTGCCAGGACATGAATGGGTGTTTAGATAGTAAAAGTCATTGATTAAAATGTATATTTTTTAGGAATGCAGTAATTGCTACATGTAATTGTTATTAATTTTTACATAATTAAATGTCCAAAGCTACAAAAACAAAGAAAAACGCTGGTAATTTTCAATTATTATGTTAACATATTTCAGTCATCACGAAATCAAATGGATGCGAACAATTATACAAAAAATACACCCTCATGTCAGCATACCGTCTTCAACAACAACAAGCGGGTCGTAGGAGGATGTTTTGATACAAACAGTTAATTTAAAGTGCTTCTTGAAACAACAATACTGTAGTAATAGGCAAAATTATAAATAACATATCATTGGCAAAACAAAATTATAACCTTTTTGATTTGAAACCTAACATCACGGACGTTGTTTTTGTTTAATATATGATGTGCTCCTGCGTAAACAAGAAGTTTATTGTATTTGCACACACACACAGTATTAAATTGTTTAAGACAAAATGGAAATTCTTCGAAATAGTAAGAAACTTCGGATAAATTAAATTTCAATATTTTTAATGTTTCTTTTGTGCGTGATTATACAATATATGAAAAAGCCATGTAGTAGTAATAAAAGTGAATCTGCTATCCTTATGTAAGCAATTATACAATGCATGTAGACAACAGCTGATTTTACATTAAAAATCCTTGTCTTTGTGAAACTCTTCATTGTGTATTTTGCTCATTGGTGTCCAAGCAAGCATAATCAAATATAATATTTTAAACATATACACATGCACGTACGTGACTAGGGACACATAATATTATGTGATTCGTTATACCAATTGAACAATAAAAGGGAAACAACTCTTGTTAGAATAAGAACAATTTTCGTATCTTTAAAAAAAATGACGAAATTTTTTAAGTTTAATGAAGGTATGTTTAAAGTGCAGACATAGATAAACAGAATTTTGCTTTAATTGTAACCTTATTTAAACGTTACAAACTCATATAAACGAATGAGTTACAATTATTAGTTTACAAGTTATGTCAGTTGAAAAGTGATAAGATGGATATTTTGAATATAATTATATATGTGAAGATTAATAGTGAAGTAATTAGCAATTACAAAAAATCAAAATAAATCAAAAGAAGAGAATAAACAACATTCACTTTGGGATATCGGGTGTTGTAATGAAATTAAATATAATTACGGTACAGCAGCGGGATATTTAGAAGGTTTTGTTTTAACATGTTTAACTTAAATTTTTATAAATACGTTCATAATAATTTAGATTCTTATAAAAACATAGTATGATAATTTTCGTATAATTATTATTTTTTATAAGAACGGGGTAACCGGTTGCATATAATTGGGTGCTTTTTAAACCCTCCAAATAACGTTGGATTTCATTATTCAGCTCAAACTTTTGTATTCAAAGGGAACTAACTCTTTCTATTAAAACAATTGTTAGTTTAAAATTAGGATCAATTAGGTCATAAAATAGAATCCACCACAACAGGAACATATATATTTTAGATATACTGTTCCCAAACCACAATATCGTAATATTTATTATATTTAAAGGTTATGTTTTATGTATGTTTTATTTTTCCTTAAAACCGCTCAGTATAACAAAAAAACCAAAAACGCACAAAATTAGAGTTGTATAATTCAATTTGTATATGCAGATATTGTTCTCGTTTTCAAATTATTATAGAAAGGAATGTTAGTTCTTTGATATGTCATGTATTTGTAAATTGAAAATAAAGAATAAATTTAGTTAATACGTTATACAATTGTGTTTTTTTATTCAGGTTTTCGCTTTAGTCAGGCAAAGTGAATTCTCCATTACAGACAGCTTGTTTCTCTCACTGTAATTATCTCATATTTTGAGGCAATCATGAGTCTTTGATTCGAATTATTGGTTGAGGCAACATAGAGTGCACAATTATGGGTTCATTTGTAATACTGGCGAATTTTTCCATAAACAAATATGTCATGCATTATGATAGAGTTTGTAAGAACTGTTATTGGTGATATATTGATGGAAACTGTTTTCTGTAGTGCATTTGCAGATCAATTGGCATATATTTAGTGCAACAAACACGAATAATACACATATTTGTTTATAGCATATGGAGTCAAAATGAGTTTCAATTTGAAGTAAATATAGTTATATCACACATTAAATCTTTAAACTTGGAGTTGAATCTGATTTCAATTTGCATTAAATGAAAGTTTATTGTTGTATTAAATTTGCAACTCGATGTTTAATCAGAATTAAAACCACAGTAAACAGCTTTCTGTTTGGAATATCTTTGACTTTAATGTGTAGTAAATCATGTTATACATGTATCCTCTACATTAAATTTGAAGTTGTATGTCTATTAAACTTCAATAAATTTGAAAAATACTGTACAGTAAATCAGTTGTCGATTCGTGAACTTACTGCATCCAGTAAACCATTTGTAAACTACTATTAAATATTGCGTTTACTTGACCAATAAACTACCAGGAAAATAATAAACTCGGAACTTACAACTGATTTTCAAGTAGTTTATTGATTCCTTAAACTAATCATTTCATGCAGTGATAATAACAATGGCACGTATTTCAGCATTTATTGGGTAGCACACAAATCCAGGGTGCTCGCATAAGGCAGCTTAACTGCCTAAAAAGCTAGGATTTGCAATATGGACAAAATAAAGATAGTACACTTTAATTTTTTTAATTACTTTTTCAAATCAACTTGGATTGTCATCAAACTATGCAGCTATCTTAGATATATATAAAGCTTACTGAATCCCAGGTTATTTAGCTTTTAGTTGTATTGCTGTCAAATTTAAGAATTAACGTATTCTAGGTAAAAAAGCTAGGATTTGCAGTTTTGACAAAATAGAGCTAGTACACTTTATTTTTTTAAATATCTTTTTCAAATCAGCTTGGATTGTAATCAAACTGTGCATCTATCTTTAAATATATCAAGCTTACTGAATTCCAGGTTATTTAGCTTTTAGTTGTATTGCTGTCAAATTTAAGAATTAACGTATTCTAGGTAAAAAAGCTAGAGATACAAAATAGAGATACATTGTAGTACACTTTAATTTTTCATAACTTTTTGAAATCACTTAGATTTTCATCAAACTCTATAACTATCTTTGCAATATTCTAGCTAAATATCTTACTAAACCATAAGTTTTTATTTAGTTATTTAGTTTGGTGTATTTCTGTCAAATATAAGAATTTAATTAATCTACATGTAGGTCAAAAAGCTTTGATATTAGAAATTATTATATCTTTCCCTAAATATAAATGATATTTAAATTTTTGTTTCAACAAAAAAAGGTGTCTTTTTTAAGATTAACTTTTTCAAATCAGCTTAAACAAAATAAACACATTTTTTTTGTAATACAAAAAATTAATATCATGAACTTTCATAACAATCCTTGATAACCTTTTAAAAAAAGAAATGTGTTCCAAAGTTACAGTAAAAATTTATTTTAATCAAATTTTAAAATAAATTTTTGACAAATTTGATGACATGGCACTATACATGGTTTAATAAAATCAGTACACCTGAGTTTTACAGGTAAAAAGAAAGCCCTACTTTCCTTAAACTCGTGTACTACTTATCTAGAGAATTAAAAAAGCCTTGCGATTTCGATTTAACAGGATGTTGCAACTTTGAATAAATGTTATTTAGAATTTAAAACTCTCTGGTAGATGCGATCTTTTTAATGAGTTTGCCCCAAGCAGAAAGTATTGCTTTATAATTTTAGAAGAACTATTTTAATAATTTCTTTAATTTTTCTTTGCTTTTTGATATATGTATATGATATATCTCAAAAGGAATAAAACATTACAGGAATTACATAACTTATTTATATATACTTTTTTCAAAATTATGAGGAAAGATATATTTCTAATATTTTAGCTTTTTGACCTACATGTAGATTAATTAAATTCTTAAATTTGACAGAAATACACCAAACTAAATAACTACCTATGGTTCAGTAAGATATTTAGCAAGAATATTGAAAGATAGTTAGAGAGTTCGGTGAAAATCTGAGTTGATTTCAAAAAGTTATGAAAAAGTTAAAGTGTACTACAATATGTATCTCTATTTCGTCAAAACTGCAAATCCTAGCTTTTTTTACCTAGAATACGCTAATTCTTAAATTTGACAGCACTACAACTGAAAGCTAAATAACATGAGATTCAGTAAACTTGATATATATCGAAGATAGCTGCATAGTTTGATTACAATCCAAGTTGATTTTGAAAAAGTTATTAAAAAAATTAAAGTTACTAGCTCTACTTTGTCCGAATTGCAAATCCTAGATTTATTTACCGAGATGACTTAAATTCTTAAATTTTACAGCATACAACAAAAAAAGTAAATGAAATGGGATTCATTAATCTTGATATACATCTAAGATAGCTGCATAGTTTGATAAAAATCCAAGTTGATTTGAAAAAGTTATTAAAAAAATTAAAGTGTACTATCTCTATTTTGTCTGAATTGCAAATCTTAGCTTTTTTTTACCGAGATGACTTTAATTCCTAAATTTCACAGCAATACAACAAAAAGGTTAATAACCTTGGATTCAGTAAGCTTGATATATATCTAAGATAGCTGCATAGTTTGATGACAATCCAAGTTGATTTGAAAAAGTTATAAAAAGAATTAAAGATGCCTATCTGAATTTATATAATAATTTTTATTTTTACCTATTGTTAAATTATTTTGTTTTATTTCACAGCCAGTAATCAAACTACCTAATAAGCTTGATTTTTTTAAGATCAATATTTAATTTAGTAAGTTGGGCTTCTTTAAACCAGTCAAACTAAATTTGAAGGTCAATACTAGTCGAGACAGGTCGAGACTGGTTCAGACTAAGTCGAGACAGGTCGAGACTAGTCAAGACCATTTCAGAATGATTAAGTAGATTCGAGACTAAGTCGAGTACACTTACGTACAGTAAAGTCCAGTCGAGACAATGTCGAGACTAGTCGAGTAAAATGTGTGCACGATTTTACCGGTCGAGCACAACAACTGGTTAATTCAGACTCTGAGCAGTTTGTAGTGAAGGCTGATTATAACGGAAGGTGTTCCCACAAGTGACAGACTACATGTACAACGTGTTATCGGCGAGCTACCCCAATATTTCAATATTTAACACGCCTGGATTGTTTTTCATTTTCAAGAACTATCGTATTTTGTGGCACCTTAACTACCTTTTTAGCAATTATTACTTCATTCACATCAGACTACTATTACATTATAAGGCATATCACATATGGTTTACCTTAAATAATACGTGTTTTTGCAAAAAAGACATTTGTTAACATTGGACATGTTGAATGCTCGTTAACGTTTTTCAAAGCCCTCGAAACTTACCCTATTGGTCCATCCCACTGAAACGTGATATACTGCCGTACAGTACTTAAGCAACCAAACAACCATCGCACTTTAGCGTGAGACAACGCCATACTAAAGCGTAGACCACTGCACTTTACCGTAGCCATCGCACTTTAGAGTCCTACATATATAATATGTGTTGATGTAACTTATGTCGTCTGTTGATGTATAGGGTAGCTTCATTTTGGAACATTAAATCTTAAAATACCACTAAACAGATAGTCATTTTATATAAAAAAAATGTGTATTTCATTTTTTTATTGAAAATTGTCTCATTGATGTACAAATGTATACTCATTAAACTACAATTACTCAATCTTGTGTCAGCAAACTATTTTAAAAATCTACATATACATATATTTGGGCCTTTTATAGCTGACTATATGCGGTATGGGCTTTGCTCATTGTTGAAGGCCGTACGGTGACCTATAATTGTTAATGTTTGTGTCATTTTGGTCTTTTGTTGATAGTTGTCTCATTGGCACTCACACCACATCTTCATTTTTATATGTTATACATTACAGTAAAAATATAGAGAAGCGGGTCTTGGCCTTTTATGGGTTACTTTTTACAAAATCAAAAGATGAAAACAACACGTTTAATAATTTAATGCGTCCGAAGCGCTTTTCTTGATTTACCTTTTTCAGACACGCTCAGAGCCAAATATTTGCCTTCCCATCCCTTTAAACAGAACAATGCAGTATCATTATAAATGCAAGTATAAAAACAGTAATGGATATTTAAAATATTGCTTCAAATAATCCAAATGATGTGGATTGTTTTTTAAAGTATGTGCTCGTGGATCTAATAAAAAGACATAGCACTTAAATTTTTAAATAGAAGAAGTTTTATTTATTTATGCATTTAAAGTGTATTACTCATTCTAACCTTTGTTTCGATTTGTTCTAATTATTTTAACTGTTAAAATAGGTAATCTTATACGGAATAGATTTGAGTATAAGGAAGTGGTATTTAAAATGAAAGAAAACCGTTATCGTTTAAATGCACATAAACTTTACTATTGCATGCAACGTTGTCACATCCTGTTTGACTATTTAATTTATATTGAACAAAATACACATGGGTTGCATGCGTCATTGAACAAGGGATTTATATTAAACACATATTGTACAAAATAATTTCACATTTTTCAATGACAGTCACGTGATGTTTGTTTGTTTGTTTTCGTTTGGTGCTTCAATATTGGTGATTGATGCGCTGCATTTTGGAGCTTCCTATTTACCTTCTTCATTTGGTACTTGGATGTTGGTGATTGATGCGTTGAATTTTAGTACTTCCTCTTTCCTTGTTCGTGAAAAGGCTTTGATAAATTACAATTGCACTTCCAAATAAATGTAAAATTTAAACTCTGCACGATTTAAAAAAAATATTCAAAATTTATTTTTCTTAGGGGTTAGTTTCCCCATTTAACAAAGTATGATAAATGTAATATATTGATGTCTTTCTCTTTTTGTTCTAATACAAAGCCCACTAATTTAAATATCCCAGCATATATATCAAGTAAAACGTATGAATTCGAAAATTGTGTGATATCATAATCTTATCATTTATCATTTATAATATGACAAAATGACAGAGTTGTCTGCATTAACGCTTCGTGGCTAGATCAAAACATATCAAGTAAAATGTAATTTTCATTTAATGTGTCTGTTTTACGAATGTGATCATTGGCGTCCAGTGACACCATTTGCATTACACATTGCGGTATTTCTGATTTAGTAATACTCTCAAAGCTTATAACATTTAGTTTTGCTTGGAATCCAATAATATGCTCAATCCCAATAGTAGCATTAATTGTTCACAAACTCATTTGAAATAATTAAGTTCATCTTTTTACATTTTGAAATGGAATTACTAATCGAAAGTCTTTTTTGACCAGGCCGTACATCCCCATCTCCTCTGTCTGACAAAAGAAGTTTACAATTTCGTCTCTCTTCAAGAAATGAACGCAGAGGTTCATACACCCATTTATAGTCCCCATCACAATAAGCTACATATGCATCATCTCTAAGCGCTTCTCCTTTAACTTGCGGAAAAATGGATTGGCCATTCTGATAAATAAACAAAAGTATTGTAGATGCAATTTGTAACGATATCCAAGTAGGATAAATAATAGAAGCACACCGAATAAAGTTGCAGAAAAAAATAACCATATTGTCGTTATACATCTTCTTTTCATAATTCGCAAGTAATTGTAGACGATATTTGTTTTTGTGATATTTTCATCGTTTCCGACACACGAATAACTACAATTGCTGTCAAGTTTCACTTTAAATTTTAATGAAGCACAAGTACAGACAAGAGGATTTCCCTCTCATAAGACTGTCAATGTCTAATTTGATTTTCTAAATAGCACTTCAATTGCGTCAATTTCCTGTGTAGTCAACGATAAGGAGCCTAAGCCGGTTAAGGTCATTGAGTTTTAATGGAATGGTTGTGAATAAATTCCTTTCAAGTATCAAATATTGCAAACAGTCAGTTTGACTTTTGAATGTTGAACTTCTGAATTGGTCTTCGAATTCATTCCTTGAAAAGTCTATATACCGCAAAAGTTTGAGTCCATGGTGGAATTGTCCATGGTGATCATCTTTTAGACCAATACTTAATAAAGAACTTTGCATTATCAGCTACTCCAAATTTAAACCCGAACAACGAAATTCAGGATTTAAAATTCAGGATTTGAAGTGTGACATATTTAGAACTCTCACGTTCCGTAAATATGATAGTTGTAGTCGTAAAATGAGGAGTATGTTCAATCAAACATGTTTAGGGTTTTGATACCCTTAAATGTGATGCTATTTATTGAACTGGTATGGCTGTGAATAAAATATGCGTTGATTAATTCAATCGAAGACGGAAATCGTATAACGACATCGTATGTGTTGCAAATGTGTATGAGGACTTAACTTTTGTCCTGATGGCCGGGGTAACATTGTTCATTATATCTCTTTTGTATTGGTATATTCTTAGCGAATCTTCTGAGATTTGTAAACAAATTGAGATTCACGATCAGCCAATCTCTTGATGATAATCGAAGTTATTATTATTTAGATTAAAATTCTCAAGACAATGTTTGTACTTCATCTTCTGAAAGGCGATTGCATCTATCAGCCTTATACAATTTCCAGTTAAATATATTTTCTTTACACAAATATTACCTGTATATGCAAGTAGTTCTGTTGTAATAACATATTCCCCGTAATGTCTAAAATTATTGCTCAAATCCAATTCATCCATTTTTCGATTCTCAAACACTCGCAAGCTGGTAATGTTTTTGATAATATTAGATGATCTCGATTTGGAATAATAAGACTAGTAAGAACTTTTAAAGGTGAAAAAGAATGTATTTCTATCGCCCGTAATCTGCCCACTATACTTAAATATGCCAACGGTGTACTTTTGAATGCGCTAAAAGTAGAGTTATGTAAAATATTATGTTCATAATCAATGCAGAAGTACTTTAGATTTTGAATAACAGAACATATCCAAATTGCGAATGATCCATTTAACGGTCGACCATAAGTAAACACCATTAAAGCGTATTTTTACAGTTGTTTTCATAGGTGAACAAAAGGAATAATTCTGTTGTTGAATGTCTTGATCGGTGCCATGAATGCACGCTCATTTCATGTTCAGACACTTTCGTCCCTGAACTATACAGATTGATATAAATAAAATGAGGAATGGATTATACGTAAGTTAGAAAGGAACCAAATTCAAAAACAAATATAACCAAATGACATATAGGGGGCAATATATAGAGTTTCCATGTCTATTTTACTGTCTAAACAACGCGTTTTTTGTGTGTAAAGAAGTGTGGTAGAACTAACATAGGTTTGATAAAACAATATTAAAATTTGTACACCTATATGATAAAGAAAAAAACCATTCAAAACATAAAATATTTGGTTTTTGCTTTCGCCGGGAACAAAGGGAAAATAATGTGACCCACTCAAACAAAACTCCAGTTTCTGAAATATTTATGCGTAAAATATTTTTCCTTTTTTTTAATGAGTGAATTATAATTTTCTTTGTGCTATCACAAAAAGAAAAGAAAAGATAAGTAAAAGCTCACCACATCAAGAGACAAAACCATGACCAACAAAAGACAGACAACAATAACACAACATAAGACTGAAAATTAAAGATTGACCGACACGAATAAGCCGGAGTGACTGCGTGTGATATAGAAGAGTGATTATATCGGTGTCATAGCATGGTGATGACAGACATAATATGATAAAAAGCCGGGGTGACTACGTAAGATATAGAAGAGTGATTATATAGGTGTCATAGCATGGTGATGACAGACAGAATATGATAAAAAGTCGGAGTGACTACGTAAGATATAAAAGAGTGATTATATAGGTGGCATAGCATGGTGATGACAGACAGAATATGATAAAAAGCCGGAGTGACTACGTGAGATATAGAAGAGTGATTATATAGGTGTCATAGCATGGTGATGACAGACAGAATATGATAAAAAGCCGGGGTGACTACGTAAGATATAGAAGAGTGATTATATAGGTGTCATAGCATGGTGATGACAGACAGAATATGATAAAAAGCCGGAGTGACTACGTAAGATATAGAAGAGTGATTATATAGGTGTCATAGCATGGTGATGACAGACAGAATATGATAAAAAGCCGGAGTGACTACGTGAGATATAGAAGAGTGATTATATAGGTGTCATAGCATGGTGATGACAGACAGAATATGATAAAAAGCCGGAGTGACTACGTGAGATATAGAAGAGTGATTATATAGGTGTCATAGCATGGTGATGACGGAAACAGTATCACATTTACTACACAAGATAACAGGTTTCTGCTCCACTGGTGTTTCCAGATGTGTTTTTCAATATAAGTCGGTGATCAATTCAAAATTAATATATCAGAAGTCCTCTATGACACAAATATTTCAAAACGATCAACTAGAGTAAATCTTTCAATCTTTTTACTATATGAAGTAAATCACGCTTATTTACAAATTTTGAGTAATGTAATGTCTTCTGACCAGACAATGAATGGTCCACATTTTTTATATTTATGACTGGCCCAACATCTACAATATTCTTTCCTGCCAAAGTGTCGACTGTGGCATAATCAAATGAAACTATTAACCTAATTTGTCCTGACGTAAAACAGCACAATGGGAGACAGGTATTGCTCACATTTTAGTAGCAAATTTCTTAACAATCATCCCTATATTTAAGAAGGAAGCGCTTCTTGTAGTACATCATCTTTATTTACCTGCTCGTGTCCTCATGGATATAAGATTTAATTTTGAAATGAAGGTTAATTTTCGAATGACTCTTAGCAAATCAAAATAATGTATTATATTGAAACATACATGCAATGTACTCATGTGTATTGCCAAATTTTGAACGATATCAAAGAAACACAAAGACATAATTTAAAAACATTTGATTATGAAAAGATGAGCGGGGCTTTTGACTGTGTTCTATTTGACAACTATTATTATAGATCAGACTGATATAGATGCTGGTTATATATATCTGTCTGTAACAGAGAGGCAACAATTACTAAAATTTCATAATTCCAAAATAACATGAAAAAAGACACATTTCATGTAAAAAATAAAAAAAAACCCACAACTACGCTCTCACAAACATCGGGATGGATCTTAGGTGCTCCCGTCGTATTTCGATGATTAGTCTAAAAGTTGAAAAAGTTGACATTTTGATTTGGACTTCCATATTGTTGAGTTGTGTGAGTGATTTTTTAGTATCTATTTCATGATGTATTAGATATTAATAAATCAATTGATGATAGTATAGGGATGTATTTTTATATGTAATGGGGATTTACATTGGACACAGCAGCATGAAACTTCCTGTTTTGATTGTTAACCTTTTGTTAAATAGTTTTACATTGGTAACAAAATATAGTTATCACAATGAACTTAAGGGATGTGTTTTACAGTTATATATTTAAATGTTAACGTAATGCCTGACTGACTTTATTGGGTATGGTGAACCGATCAAAAGATATCATTTCGTGATGATACATTCAGAAATCAGATTGAAATTGTAAAGATTTGCATAATAGTTTTAGCACAATGTTTACAACTCAATGTGTATTCTTTCTTTGTGTAAATTGTACTTTTTCATTGGTTTATTCCGGATATTGTGAGATTTCAATAAGTATAAAGGAAATACGATGTGACTGTAGTTCGCGGAATTTCACATTCATGCCTACAGAATGTCCACAAAATACATCAGGGTTATATCTGGCTATTAATGACCTTGGCCTTTTAGGTAAGGAAACATTTTCTAGATATAAACAACTCAGTTATCTGGATATAAGTAACTGTAATATAACGTCAATCGACCAATCAGCTTTCGATTATTTGACCCAATTGAAAGAACTGAAATTTTTCAATAATCCACTGAACACATTTCAAAGTAATGTATTTGCACCATTAACTGAGCTCCGAGTTCTTTCAATATCGCATACTCTACTGTCAACGTATCGAAGAGAATCGTGGTCTGATTTTTCCAGAATTACAACACT
The DNA here is from genome assembly GCF_965363235.1 of Mytilus galloprovincialis. NCBI lineage: Eukaryota > Metazoa > Mollusca > Bivalvia > Mytilida > Mytilidae > Mytilus > Mytilus galloprovincialis. Next base: position 3,778,243 of record NC_134850.1, read on the forward strand.
GATTTGTGATGATGGCCCATCGAATGGAACATTTTCTGAGATATTTTCTACCATGAAAAGTCTAAATTTCTTTGAAGTTGATTATCAGAGTGATGTTATTTATAACTTTACATTTCATTCATTTAAAAGGACGCCATTAAAGCATTTGAATATCAATAGTCATTTACGAGAAATAGAAATCGATGCTTTTGCACCTTTAGAATTACTTTCTAGTCTTATTATTCCAAATCAAAATTTTCTGAAACTATCAAACACATTACCAGCTTTGCACGTGTTTGAAAATCGACCAATGGAAGAATTGGATTTAAGAAATAATTTTAAAAATTATGGTGAATATGTAATTTCGGCTGATCTATTTGCATATATCGGTAACATTTGCTTAAAAAGACTATCCTTAGGTTGGAATGGTATAAGAAGGATAGATGCTGTCGCCTTTCAGAAAATGAAATACAAACATTGTCTTGAGACTTTAAACTTAAATAACAATGACTTTGACTATCACCAGGATCTTATTGTCTTATATTTTAATTTCTTTATTAATATTAAAAGAATAGACATTTCTTCGATAACAAGTCGATCTATTGAAAACATTCGCGAACAAAACAGTAATGGCACAGGAATCCTGGATCACAGAGCTATATTCGATACTCGATCAGATTGGTCTATAAGACTACCTTCTTCACTCGAATTTCTAAATGCATCATTTATAATCGGACGAAATGATCCGATAAACAGTATAACTTTCAAGGGTATAAAACGATTGGAAATCGTTGACCTTTCATACTCATCACTTGCAGACTGCAATTACACAGTAAGGGGACTTCAGAACGTGCTGATACTTAATGTATCACATTTCAAATGTGGTCTTTTAAATCCATACTTTCTTCAATCTGCAGTCAATTTGGAACAGTTGATAATGCAAGGTTCTTCACTAAGTATTGGCCTTAAATATGATCACCATAGTCAATTCATCTCTGGACTCGAACGTTTGCAGTATATAGACTTTTCAAGAAATGCATTTGAAGACCGATTCAGAATTTTAACATTTAAAAGTCAATTAGACAGTATGCAATCTTTGATTCTTGAAGGAAATTTATTCACAAGTGTTCCCTTAAATTTAGAAGAATTCAACCGTCTAAGTTTCCTTAACATCAAAAATAATAAGATAGCCTACTTGACAACAAAAGAAACTGACGCCATTGAAGTGCTATTCAGAAAATCAAATAGAACAATGGCAGTCTTATTAGATGGCAATTCTCTTGTTTGTACTTGTGCTTCGTTAGATTTTGTAGAATGGTTATTTACTACAAAAGTGAAACTTGACAGCAATGGTAGTTATTCGTGTGTCGAAAACGATGGAAATATTACAACAACAAATGTCGTCTACAATCACTTGCGAATTATGAGAATACGATGCATTACTACAGTATGGTTAATTTTTTCTGCAACTTTATTTGGTATGCTTCTTTTATTCATTCTAGTTGGATATCGTTACAAATTGCACCTACAATACTTTTGTTTATTCATCGGAATGGCCAATCCACTTTTCCGGAAGTCAAAAGAAGAATCACTTGAATATGATGCATATGTAGCTTATTGCGATGGCGACTATGAATGGGTGTATGGACCTTTGCGCATATTTCTCGAAGAGAGACGGAATTATAAACTTCTTTTGCTAGATAGAGGAGATGTCCTTGCTGGAGAACATAGACTTTTTTCTTTAAACAATTCAATTTCAAAATGCAAAAAGATAATCTTAGTGATTTCAAAAGAGTTTGTGAACAATGATTGGGCATTCTATGAGGCTACTGTTGGGATTGAACATTTCCTGGGATTACAAGCAAGAATTATTGTTATAAATCTTGAAAATATAACCAAAACAGAAATACCGCAATGTGTTCTTCAAATGATGGCATTGGACGCCAACGATCATATTCGCAAAACTGACATATTAAACGAAAATAACATTTTCTGGAAATGTTTAGATCAAGCAATGAAACGTTAATGAAGGACAGTGTCGTAATGGCTTTTTCAATTGATGCTATTCAACAATTGTTGTTTCATTGAACAAATGCATTGTCAGTCTGAAACGTATAAAAATAAAGTAAACATTAAAAACCTGCACGGTGGTACTATAGATATGATGACAACTATATTAACAAAAGGAATAAAAGAAACCAATAATATTAAACTACGACTTGATGTGCTTGCAGGTATGAACAACAATATTCCTTAAAATGTATTTAAAAATCTTATTACAGACGATCATATAACTGTAAAAGTTAAATATCATTATCGGTAAACGCTAATCTATACATGTTTTATTATGAAAAATAAACTATAAAATTGAAATGGCGTTTTAGGTCAAATACATGAGTTTGACATTCTATGAGGTGACATCTCACAAGAGTTTATGATCAAATTTTCGAGATTATGTAACCTGTTTATTCAAATTAACGCGAAAGTCATAATTGATTAAATAGTTATCAAAGGTACCAGGATTATAATGTATTACGCCAGACGCGCGTTTCGTCTACATAAGACTCATCAGTGATGCACATATCAAAATATTTATAAAGCCAAACAAGTACAAAGTTAAAGAGCACTGAGGATCCAAAATTCCAAAAGGTTGTGCAAATACGGCTAACGTAATCTATGCCTGGGAAGAGAAAATCCTTAGTCTTCTAATTGGCATGTTAAAAATTGTTGGAAACCTTAACAAAATGTTTCGTCATTTAAAATTTACTCAATTATTGCTGCATTTAAACTGAGCCAACCACTTAAGATTTAAAATAAACTCACCATAGATACCAGAACTAAATTTTATACATACGCCAGACGTGCGTTTCGTCTACAAAAGACCCATCAGCATGTTCAGTGACGTTCGAATCCAAAAAACAAATACAGCTAAATTAATCTATGACTGATATCGAAAAGTCTTAGTATTTCAACAAATTCACAATTTTGTAAACAGTTAATTTATAAATATACCAATATCAATGATAATTCATGTGTCCTCGGTTGCATTCAATCTCACAAGATTCGGAGAGGAAAAATCATAAATTAATTCCAGTTATTGCTTTGTAATATGAATTTCGATTTTGCGTCTTCTCGTCATTTATGTATGAAATAGTCCTAAAAACAAGACAAGTTATCACAATGGGTTGGCCTTAGTACTAAATACACGAGGAACACGATAAAAAAGATGTTCATTCTTATTTTAATAAAAAAAAAAGAGTATGATTGCCAGTGAAATTTCTTAATACTGTCATAGACTAAATTCATGTTAGTAAGTTAAGATGCCCGTACACTCTCGAACAAAGGGGTAAATACAGAAGATAAAAAAAGCAATATACAAAATGTATCTCTGACTAATTATTTTTAACAATACGAATATTTTAGGTTACATTTAAATTGTATTTGATTTACCCCTCCTCTCTCTCTCTCTGACTTACTCAGTTTCAACACTAATACTTTCACTCTTCTGTTTTTCTACAATATATATGTATCATGACTTACTTTTTGATAGAATTTTTTTAAAGAAATAAAATTGCTCATAGTTTATAAATTATTTCTTTTCCCTTAACTTAACATAGATAAAATGAAAGCAACACTTATATAAATAATTCTTTGTCATTATGATTAGCAGATTATGTAATAAACTTGCAATCAAGAAACATATTCTCTTTATTGAGATCAAAATTTACCAAAAAAAAAAACGTTTCACAATATTAAAAAAAGACTGCCACAATTGAAATGTTATGAGGCATTAAAAAAACAAACAGATTTTCAATGGTTTCTTCTCCAAGTTTACATAATGTACATAACCTGGTAATTTTTTATTTGATTTTGAACAAAAAGGTATAAATTACTATATTCCTATATATAAAAAAGGAGTAGGTCCGGTAAGGACTCATTTTGGCCTCAAATTTCAGTTTCATCTGACGAAATATTTTGACCACTTTTTAAACACTTAAGTGTCTATTTCACTTGATTCAATTAGTTTTTGTGAAAGATTTTAACTGATTTAGTCATTAAAAACGATCCGATTCAAGCTCAAATATGAAAAATCTCTCAAATATGCCAAAAAACGTCACTTTTCAGATGGTTTTTGTCAAAAATGAAAGTGGCGGCATCCGTGTCCATCCGCAACCTTTATACATGTTATGTATTATCATAAAATACAGCTTATATTTCAATATTAAGGATGAACACGAATGCGGCCACTTTCGTTTTAAACCGTCTAAAATTTAACTAAAATGATAGAATTTTGAAGATTTAAGTAATTTAGCATGACTTAATGGTGCTACAACCCGATATATGTGCATTGTATTGTCAAAAACAGCCCATATTAATGTAGCAGAAGCATTCAACTGTCCAATAAATAACTAAAAGTTTACATTTTAACAATTTTGTAAAACTGTTATATTTTGGGGCCAAAAAGGGGTCTTACCGGACCTACTCCTTTATATTGAAAGGTTCTTAAATAAGCATCCCTACAAGACTTTTTTTGTTATCATGAAATATTCTGACCATTCTATAGCATCAATAACTAACAATTCTTCCCACTTCAAAAAACTGATTGTCTGTAGTTGAATAACTGCTTCTTCATTTTTATTTAAATACAAATTTGGCTTTCACATTACACATGTTACACCTGCTTTTTAAAAAAAGTATCACCAGTGTTAGACTTATCTAAATCTTGATTTATAATGTTTTCTTTAGGGCATTTTTCATAGTGTTAGAGATTTTTGATATCAGACCATAATATTTAATATTGTTGGTTTGTACTTTTTCTTGAAATTGCTCAAATTTATAAAAAAAAATCATATTTTCACGACTAATAAGGTCACTTACTGACTGCACAGATCTCTTTTCCCATCGAATGTAATATGGGAAATCATCTAAAGAAAAAAAGTTCAAAATATCTAAGATTAAAATCATGAAAATGTCACTGAAAGATATCTCGGTAACACGAAGTCTTGGCTCACACCGAACTACACGCTAAAAAAAGATTTCAAAAGTTACTAGATAAATGTAAAACTATTCAAACGAGAAAACCAACGGTCTTATCTATTAAAAAAACAAGAAACGACAAACACTAATGAACCACATCAACAAACGACAACTACAACATCAGACTCATGACAGAAAAATGTAAACCAACTTGGCAAAAAACTCGATATGCGACAATGACTAAAAAAATAGAGAACTTCTCTAGGTGTGATACATTAGGGAAAGACAAATATATTATAGCAGGTTCTGGATATCTGAATGCCAAGTTATAATTTGATTTTGAGTAACTATAGTTCAAGTTATATCCAAATTAGTTGTACCTTTAAAAGGGAATAAACAACTTTGCTTGTGTATGCAACGCACGATCCTTTCCCAATTTCCAGATGTAGAACTGTTTGCTTATTAGAACTTTCATTTGTCTTTTGAAATTTTGAAATACTAAGTCTTTTCTACTTACCTCGGGAATAGATTACCTCAGCTGTATTTAGCACAACTTTTAGGATTTTTTGTTTCAATGCTCTTCACCAATGTTCAACTTCGTATTTTATTTGACTTTTTTATTTTTTGGGGAACTTAGCGTCACTGATGAGTCTTTGGTAGACGAAATGTACACCTTGCGTTAATTCTAAATTTAATCCTTGAATCTATGATGAGTTTATTGTCAGAAAGATAGTCAATTAAAAAATAGTATCTCAAGCATAATTTGATCTTTAACTAACCAGAGAGGCGAAAGACACCAAGAACATATTGAGGCTCATAAGTCAAAAACATACTGATAATCTAATGGCATAGAAAAATGACAAATCACCAAAAACAAAGAGCTGTACAACAGTACGAACCCCAATGGCCCTGCTTCACACACATCATCAATTAAAGTGGGAAACAGTTATCCAGTGGAAACTTTCACGAATAACCAATAACGTTTAAACAGTAGGACCACAAAACTACACTCAAGTATTTCACAAACGTAACCATGTATATAATATGTGTTAATGTAATGCCATCTTTAACTGTATATGATAGCTTAGTTTTGGAACATTAAAACAAATCTTAAAATACCACTTAACAGATTATTATATATTAGAAAAACGAAATTATGTGTATTTCATTTCTTGGTGAAAACTGTCTCATTGATGTATACTCCTTATTATACAATTACTCAATCTTGTATAAGTATCAAGCAAACTGATTTAATTTTTTTCTACATATACATGTCATACATCACACTGACAGAATTCGGGTCTTGGCCTTTAATGGTTTACTTTTTACAAAAAACAAAAACTGAAAACAACACGTTTAATTATTTAATGAGTCCTAAGTGCATTTCTAGATTTACTTTAATCAGTGACGTTCAGAGCCAAATATTTGAAAGCCGATGATGTATAAATACCGAATCAGTTGAAGAAGTATATAACAAAAAATACCTAAATAAAGCCGATGATGTATAAATACCTAAACAGTTGAAGAAGTATATAACAAAAAATACCTAAATAAAGCCTAATCCATCTAAGGTAAACTTTGCCGGAGAGAGTTGAAACCTTAGTTTCTTTATTATTTCAAAATTTATCAACGGCCAATTTTAGAAAGGTTTGTTATAATCATTTCAGTACCGTACGTAGTACTGACTACTGAGCTGATGCTACCCTCGGGGACTGATTGTCCACCAGCAGAGGTATCGACCCAGTGCTGTAATTTTTTTTAAAAACAACACGTTTAATAATTTATTGCGTCCAAGGCGCTATTCTGGGTTCATCTTCAATTGTGAACTGGATAAAGAGTAGCTTCATTAGCACTCATACCACATTTTCTTATCTGTGTCTTTTATAGAAATAAAGTCAATAACCGATCTCTTTAAAATCTGTTCAATTTTGTATTTAAGATATTAATTTCAAATATTAGTGAACACTTTAGTAACAATTCACTTTCTTCTTATAGCATCTCTGTTGTTACTTTTGTATACTCTTGTAACTGAAAATAAGCGCAATGCAAGTACATACGGGTAACTTTGGTTACTTATATGCATTTCATTTGGTCTCTAGTGGTCTTCAGTGGTTTTAATGGCAATCATACTTACCTTTGTTTAATTGTTAGTGCATATAATTTGAAAGATGCGGCTCATTCATCGTCAAAAAGTAAGTTCTTCTATAATAATCGTGTTTATCATGTGTATTGAACTAAGGCCATGCTAAAACTATTTATTTATACTCGATGTATTGAGATCCATAAATTGGAGCGAGTACGCGAAACGTTATTTCAATACTTTTTTTTCGGAATGAAAATTAAGCAATTCACAAGGCATGCGATTAATAATATGTAGCTTGGTTTTGTGTGTATTTTAGTCTAGGCGCCATCTAAATAACCATCGAAATGACTAATAAAATAACCGACGGTCACATAACACGATATAAACATAAATATAACTAGACATATGGACCTAATGCAAATGGATATTTCTATGTCATTGTGATTTAAATTTTGAGGTTCAAATGATGTACATTTTCGATTTTACCTGTATTAGAACGGTTTTTATGTAATCGAATCAGACACATCAAATTATTTACCTCTATTTCACTTTCAATGAATGCTGACATTCTTTTCCTTTATATATCATAACAATCATTAGTCATGTATAATCCATCTCTAGCTAAAGGGTTAAATTGAAGTTCAATTGGATACGAATTCAATGAGGTCTTATTATTCTCTTGCAAGTGAATAATTCATCATCGATGTTTTTCTAGCTTATTTTGACAAAATATAAGCATTCTGACTGCTAATAGCGAATTGTATTTATTTCAGTTTAATAAATGATTGAACAAAAAATTGTATGTATCTCGTAGCTTGTGTCCTCAGAACAATGCACTATCATTATATATATATACGTATAAAAACAGTAATGGCTATTTAAGAATATTACTTTAGATTTTCCAAATGATATTTGGTGGAAGTGTTAAGTATGTTATCTTGAATCTAATAAAAGGACACAAACAGTTACATTTTTAAATAAAAGACATTTTACTATTTCAAACCTTTATTTTAATTTGTTCGAATTCTTTTACCTGTTAAAATAGGTAATTTTATACAAAATAGATTTAGGTATAAGGAAGTGGTATTTATAATGAAAGAAATACGTTACCGTTTAAAAACATGAAACTTTACTATTGCATGCAACGTTGTCATATTCTGTTAGAATATTTAATTTTCATTGAACAAAATACACATGGTTTGTATGCGTCACGTTTACAAGGAACTTATATCAAACACATATTGTACAAAATAATTACACATTTTTCAATGACAGTCACGTGATCTTTGTTTATTTTTTTCGTTGGGTACTTCAATATTGGTGATTGATGCGCTGAGTTTTGGTACTTCCTATTTTCTTTTTTCGTTGGGTACTTGGATGTTGGTGATTGATGCGTTGAATTTTGGTACTTCCTCTTTTCCTTTTTCCTTGGGTACTTGGATGTTGGTGATTGATACGTTGAATATTGGTACTTCCTCTTTCCTTTTTCGTGTGAAAACTTTGATAAATACAGTTATCGTTCCAAATAGATGTAAAATTTTATCTCTACATGATTTAAAAAATATTCGACAATTATTTTTCTTAGGGGTTAGTGTTCCCCATTTAACAAAAAATATGAGAAATGTAATATATTGATGCCTTTCTCTTTTTTTTATACTAATACAAAGCCCACTAATTTATATATCTCAGCATATATATACATTCAAAAAGTATGAATTCAAAAATTATTTAATATCGTAATTTAATCATCTATCATTTTTAAATGACAAAGTTGTCTTCACTAACGTTTCATGGCTAGATCCAAAGTTTTCCAGAAAATGTTATTTTCATTTAATGTGTCTGTTTTACGAATGTGGTCATTGGCGTCCAGTGACACCATTTGCATTACACATTGCGGTATTTCTGATTTGGTAATACTCTCCAAGCTTATAACAATTATTTTTGCTTGTAACCCAATAAAATGCTCAATTCCAACAGTAGCTTCATAGCTCGCCCATTCATTGTTCACAAACTCATTTGAAATAATTAAGATCATCTTTTTACATTTTGAAATGGAATTACTTATGGCAAGTCTATTTTGACCAGGCCGTACATCCCCATCTCCTCTGTCTGACAAAAGAAGTTTATAATTGCGTCTCTCTTCTAGAAATGAACGCAGCGGTCCATACACCCATTTATAGTCGCCTTCGCAATAAGCTATATATGCATCATATTCAAGTGTTTCTTCTTTTGACTTCTGGAAAATTGGATTGGCCATTCCGATAAATAAACAAAAGTATTGTAGGTGCAATTTGTAGCGATATCCAAGAAGAATAAATAATAGAAGTACACCGAATAAAGTTGCAGAAAAAATTAACCATACTGTCGTAATACATCTTATTCTCATAATTTGCAATTGATTGTAGACAACATTTGTTGTAATATTTCCATCGCTTCCGACACACGAATAACTACCATTGCTGTCAAGTTTCACTTTAGTAGTAAATAACCAGTCTACAAAATCTAATGAAGCACACGTACAAACAAGAGGGTTGCCCTCTAATAAGACTGTCATTGTTCTCTTTGATTTTTCAAATAGCACTTCAATCGCGTGAGTTTCTTTAGTTGTTAAATACGCTATTTTGTTGTTTCTGATGTTAAGGAAACTAAGAATGTTCAAGTCTTCTAGATTTAATGGAATACTTGTGAAAAAATTTCCTTCAAGTATCAAACATTGTAAACTGTCTAATTGACTTTTAAATGTTGAAGTTCTGAATTGGTCTTCAAATGCATTTCTTGAAAAGTCTATAAACTGCAAATGTTTCAGTCCGTCAAGGAATTTACCTTGGTGATCCTCTTTAAGACCAACACTTAGTGAAGAACTTTGCATTATTAACTGTTCCAAATTGACGGCAGATTTCAGAAGGTTGGGTTTTAAAAGTCCGCATTTGAAATGTGAAACATTAAGTATTACCACGTTCTGAAGTTCATTAAATGTGTAGTTGCAGTCCGCAAGTGATGTGTATGTAAAATCAATGATTTTCAATCGTGTGATACCCTTGAATGTTATACTGTTGATCATGCCAAAATCATGGCCAATTATAAAGGAGGCGTTTAAGAATTCGAGAGAAGAAGGAAGTATTATTGAGTAATCTTTTTGCTTATCAGTTTTAAGACCCTGGTCTCTCGTTCGTATAGAACTCTCACTCTTTTGTTTTTGAATATTTTGTATAAAGTTACTACTAATTAAAGATATGTCTATTCTCTTGATATTGATAAAGAAATTGAAATATAAAAAGATATATTCCTGGTGAAAATCAAATTTATTCTTACTTAAGTCTAAAGTCTCAAGACAGTTTCTGTATTTCATTTTCTGGAAGGCGGATGCATCTATAAGCCTGACACTGTTGTCTCTTAAGGATAATCTGTTTACGCATATGTTACCGATATATGCAAAAAGATCAGCCGAAATAACGTATTCATCATAACTTTTGAAATTATCGCCCACATTTAATTCATCCATCTGTCGATTTTTAAACACGTGTAAAGCTTGTAAAGTATTTGATAGTTTCGAGAATCTTTGACCTAGAGTACTAAGACTAGAAAGTACTTTTAACGGTGCAAAAGTATCGATTTCTATTTCTCGTATACCGCCATTAAATCATGTGATATATGAAGTACTTGTAGGTCATCTAGTGGTGCAAATATATTCCCCCGAAACGTTTTCATTGGATTATCGAATAAATTCAGTTCGGTTAAATGTGTCAATTTTTCAAAAGCTGATTTATCTATTGCACTTATATTACAGCTGCTGATATCCAGACATCTAAGTTGTGTATATCTAGTAAATATTTCCTTACCTAGACTGTTAAGGTTATTTCTAACCAGAAGTAAATCTGTTGTGTTTCTTGGACATTCTGTCGGTATAAATGTTAACCGTCTTGAACTGCAGTCAAATCTTGAAACCTTTTCACTAAATATTACTTCACATTGCCTTGAATAAACAGAAGAACTGAACAAAAGGAAAACCAAAACGGCAATCGCCAACATTTTGTTAAAACATTTTATCGGTAGTAATCCCGTTTCGAAATCTACCCAAACAATTTAATACAAGGAAAATTTAAATATAAATTCATTCATAGGCATTTAAACATTCCGAATCCATGAAGCTTATTGGGTTACATTTTAAATGTATTTTGGCGAAAAATAAAATGACTTTCTATTCAAAAAATTCGCAAATAACCGGTCGTTTCACGATTTTTTTAGTGTTAGTCAGGTATTTATAACTATACTGATAAATTGTTGTTGGTATTATACCTGAAGACGATTTCTCTCGACAGCAACTAATTGCAGTTTACAGAGAGAATGAAGAGGTTCCTGTATAATATTTCATATACATAATCGATTGAACGAAAATATACTACTTTTAATAGAACAGATATCGAGAAAATGGCTATTATTGAATATATCTGGTGTTTTTTTCTATTTCATACGAAACTTATCCCAGGTTAATAAGAGAAGCATTGTCACCTTCAATCGGATTAAACCTGGCAACATTCTGTGTGTCTTTCGCAAGTCATGAGTCTGTAATTCAGTGGTTGTAGTTTGCTGCTATGCAACATATTTCAAATGTCGTGTAAAATTGAGAATTCATCTTGAATCATCGATACTATTCTTTTTAGCTATATTTCAAATAATGTCATCTTCTTACGTCAAGTCTAAAAAGCACGGTAAATAATATTGAACACGGTCAATAGCCTATTATTGTGGTTTTATTCACGTATGTTTATCTGTAGTTGAGGAGTAGGTCCAGTAATAACCCTTTTTGGTCCAAAAATATAGCAGTTTTACAAAATTTGTTTCCATGGTTACACAGGAACTTATCCATGATATAGAATGTTTTGTTTAGCAACTATCGCAATTCAGATATATATTTAAGTACAGCTCTTTGTACGAACCAGGCAGAGTGCCATAACCATGTGATATATGAGATTTTCATATTTTTTTCTATAAATGACCTGGTAGAAGAAGTAATTAAACATGTTGAAAGTATGCATTTTCCTACAAAAGAAAATCAGAATAAAGATTCCCGAAGAATATCCGTTGGATAAATTAGTTATATGAATGTTATATAAAAAAGAAGATGTGGTATGATTGCCAATGAGACAACTATCCAAAAAAGACCAAAATGACACAGACATTAACAACTATAGGTCACCGTACGGCCTTCAACAATGAGCAAAGCCCATACCGCATAGTCAGCTATAAAAGGCCCCGATAAGACAATGTAAAACAATTCAAACAAGAAAACTAACGGCCTTATTTATGTAAAAAAAATAACGAAAAACAAATATGTAACACATAAACAAACGACAACCACTGAATTACAGGCTCCTGACTTGGGACAGGCACATAAATAAATAATGTGGCGGGGTTAAACATGTTAGCTGGATACCAACCCTCCCCCTAACCTGGGACAGTGGTATAACAGTGCAACATAAGAACGAACTATAAAAATTATATTCTTACATTGATAACAGTGGAATATCGGATTTATCCAATCTCGATAGTTAAATTATAAATTTTAAAGTCCTCGCCAAGGCTCGGACTTTAAATTTGATAATTAAACTATCTCTATTGGATACATCCGATAATCCACGAGTAATTATGTAAGAATCTGTTTCTCTAATGATGAACAAAATAAATTTTCATTTTTTGTTAAACTAAAATCCCCTTCGAGTGCCTACCGCTTTCTAAAAACTAAAGCATGAGTTGTCAATTTCATTAACACCTGTTAGCATATTTTGATTCATCCGATGAGCTGAAAAAGGTTATGACCCTTACATTCTTCCAATCATCTTTTGAGATCACTGGCAACCTCACGTTGATTAATTTTTTTTTTTACACAATGGGTTCGGAAAGGTATAAATTTCCATAGAAATAGAGAAATACAGTTATAAGATCTGTGAATATTTAAATCAATAATTATAACATTGACTATGCTCTTTGTAAGTTGGCATTATAACAGAGTAATATTGTATAACTGTTAATCGCGTTGAAGACGTTATTCGAACATTGATAAAATACGATGCTTCGGACGGATGAGCATTTCTACTTCACATTAGGTACTAGTGTATTTGCTAATATTAGTACAAACCCGGTAAATTCGGTAGATCACATTCGTGAAAAATGAAAGGGACGGTTGTTACGACATTAAAAACTTATCTGATGTCAACAATGAAACGGATATTCTATAGCTAGCAACCAACTCTAGATGGCGTCCGTAGAACGGAAGGAATGATTTCAACTTCACAATTTGGAACTAGGGGTAATCTTTCTGAGCAGCAGCTCTCTATCAAGAAACTCATGATAGAAAATACAAGCCTGGAAATATCATTTCATCTGGGATATATATACTTCCTATGCAGACGCTACTTGATGTTGCTACATGTAAAATTGAATTAGGAAGCTGAAATAATCTCTTTTGTTTAAAGTTTTGTCCGCAATCGATCCGAATTGTCAATTTATAGTTGTAATTCCAGGTATGAATGCTTAACATTTAATCAATCCTTTTTCGTCGTCTTCTTTTATAGTAAACTATATGTACACTATATTGATTTTAAAGCAAGAATGGAAATGGGGTATGTGACAAAGGGAAAAAAAACAAACCAAAGAGCAGAAAACATCCGAAGACCACCAATGTGTCTACAATACAGCGATAAACCCTCGCACCAAGAGGTGCCCTTCAGCTTTCCCTTAAACAAAAGCATGTATTAGTTCAGTGACAATAGACGCCATACTAGTCCTCGAAAATATATGAATGAACTAGAACCACTTCTCATAGGCGTGATAACCCTCATCATACATACCAGGATATATATTTTGCATTTGTGCCAGACGCGCGTTTCTCCTTCAAAGACTCAGTAGCGACGCTCGAATCAAACAAACATCCAAACGTCGATTAAAGTAAAAGGCATCTCTAGGTACTTGCATTTCATATGGTCTGTAGTGGTCTTAAGTATTTGCAATACTACTACATTTTGTTTGATTTTTATTGCATAGAGTTTAAAACAAGTATGTTTTTTTTAAACGTCAAAAAGTAAGGTCCACTTTGTTGATTATGCGTATTAAATTAAGGCCATGTTAAAAGCTAGTCATTTGTACTTTCTGTACATACGTTAACGAGCACTAGTGAATCTTTAGTAATACATTTTTCGGAATGAACAAATAAGTATGCATTCAAACTTTAAAAGTTCTTCTTCGTAACTTGAATTTTCAAGACTAAGAAATTATTTCAAACATCAAAAACATATTTTGTCCGTCAGTTTTGGGTGCAAGCAAATACATTTTCAATATAAAATAGCGGATTTATTTCATATGGAGCAACCTTGATAAAGTTTTAATGAAGAAACATTTTGACTTGCCAACATTTTTAACCAAGCAAATCCGAATTATTTGCCGTGGGCGTATGGACAGAAACATTGCCAGGGTTTAAAGATTCTTTCTTTAGCATAAGGTATAATTATAGTTTAGCATTATTGTAAATTGTATAATACAGTATTATACTATAAACAAATTAAAAAAAAAATAGTAATGATTATTTACTAATATTGCATTAAATATTCAAAATGATATTTGGTTTTTAGATTTAAAGTATTTTAACTTATTAAACTGGACAAATAGAAAAAAATGTAATAGGAAGACGATGCAGATAATTTGATCATTGCTAAGGAATTTCATTTATTTTTTGTATAATTCATTCTAACTTACCGACACGTTGGAAAAAAAGTAAAATCACAAAAATACTGAACTTAGGGGAAAATCAATTCGGAAAGTCCATAATCACATGGCAAAATCAAATAACAAAACGCATCAAAATACTTTTTCCTGTTATAAAAAAATAATGCTATTCGAATTTGATTGAGGGTATAAGGAAGTGTTATTTAAAATGAAAGAAACAGTTATCGTTTAAGCACTCATGCCACTTTACTATTGCATGCAGCGTAGTTACATCCTGTTAGAATATTTAATTTTGATTTACCAAAATACATATGGTTTGCATGCATCACGGTACAATGAATTTATAGCAGACACAAATTTTACAACAAATAATGTAATATTTTTCAATAACTATCATCATGATCATGTGATATTTGGTTCGATTATTTCCGCAGGATATTGGGATGCTGGTGATTGATACATGATCACGTGATATTTGGTTCATTTATTTCCGCCTGATATTGGGATGTTGGTGATTGATGCGTTGAATTTTGGTACTTCCTATTTTCCTTTTTCGTTGGGTACTTGGATGTTGGTGAGTAATGCGTTGAATTTTGGTACTTACAATTATCATCGTTCATGTTAGGACTTTCATAAATAACAAATTAACTTCCTAATAAATGTAAAATGTTTAAGTTTATATGATTTTAAATAATATTTAACATTGTTTCAGCTTTTTTTCACAATTCCACAATTAAACTTTTTGTTTTACTTTTAATAAAGATAAAGGGGACCAATCTGAATAAATTTAAATTAACAAAACTATAGGTAGGTGTGAATATAAGAAAGTTTTATCATATTTTGATGCTTTTTTTTTTGTGTCAAATTTACCATGCTGTCAATTTTGTAAATTTCTGATTTTTCGCCATTTTAGGTACAAATTGCATTTTTTTCAACTTCTTTGTTATAAATGATTGAAAAAATGCATATCAGGGATATTTGAAAAGAAAAAACGGGATGTGGGATGTACATGTTTCTGGTAAAATTATTTTGTGAATCCATCCCCCGTTTTCTCACAATTTTGGCTAGAAAGACTGACTTGATTGGTAATAAAATTTGAAAACTTGATTACTCAAAAATTCTCATTGGAAATACCCAATTTTTTACAAAGTTAAGATTGATTATAACATTTTTAAAATTCATTGATATTTGCCACTTGAATTAAATATTTTGGAAATAATCATGATAATTCCAGAACGAGATTTCAACGAGACTGCACGTCAGAAGAGTACATCCTTAACGTTCCATGGCTTTATCCAAAATTTCCAGAAAATGCTATTTTCATTTAATGTGTCTGTTTCACGAATGTGGTCATTGGCATTTAGAGACATCATTTGAAGAACACATTGAGGTATTTCTGTTTTGTTTATATTTTCCAGGTGTATAACAATTATTCTTGCTTGTAATCCCAGGAAATGTTCAATTCCAACAGTAGCTTCATAGTATGCCAAATTATTGTTTACAAACTCTTTTGAAATCACTAAGATTATCTTTTTGCATTTTGGAATTGAATTGTTTAAGGCAAAACGTCTATGTTCTCCAGCAAGGACATCTCCTCTATCTAACAAAAGAAGTTTGTAATTTCGTCTCTCTTCGAGAAATAAGCGCAAAGGTCCATAAACCCATTTATAGTCGCCATCGCAATAAGCTACATATGCATCATATTCAAGTGCTTCTTCTTTTGACTTTCGGAAAAGTGGATTGGCCATTCCGATAAATAAACAAAAGTATTGTAGATGCAATTTGTATCGATATCCAATTAGAATAAATAATAGAAGAACACCGAATAAAGTTGCAGAAAAGATAACCCATACTGTCGTAATACATCTTATTCTAAAAATTCGCAGCTGATTGTAGACAGCATTTGTTGATGTAATATTTCCATCGTTTCCGACACAAGAATAACTACCATTGCTGTTAAGTTTTATTTTTGTAGTAAATAGCCATTCAACAAAATCTAACGAAGCACAAGTACAAACAAGAGGATTGCCATCTAATAAGACTGTCATTGTTCTATTTAATTTTTCAAATAGCACTTCAATCGCGTCAGTTTCTTTAGTTGTCAAATACGCTATTTTGTTGTTTCTGATGTTTAGGAAACTAAGAATGTTGAAGTCTTCTAGATTTAAGGGAATACTTGTGAAAAAATTTCCTTCAAGTATCAAACATTGTAAACTGTCTAATTGACTTTTAAATGTTGAAGTTCTGAATTGGTCTTCAAATGCATTTCTTGAAAAGTCTATATACTGCAAATGTTTGAGTCCGTCGAGGAATTTACCTTGGTGATCCTCTTTAAGACCAACACTTAGTGAAGAACTTTGCATTATTAACTGTTCCAAATTGACGGCAGATTGCAGAAGGTTGTGATTTAAAAGTCCGCATTTGAAATGTGAAACATTAAGTACTACCACGTTCTGAAGTCCATTTAATGTGTAATTGCAGTCTGCAAGTGATGTGTACGTCAAATTAATTATTTTTAATCGTGGAATACCCTTGAAAGTTATACTGTTTATCATGCCAAAACCATGGCCAATTAAAAAGGAGGCGTTTAAGAATTCGAGAGAAGAAGGAAGTCTTATTGAGTAATCTTTTAGCGTATCAATTTTAAGACCATGGTGTCTCGTTCGTCTAGAACTATCACTCTTTTGTTTTTGAATATAAAGTTACTCATAACTGAAGATATGTCTATTCTCTGAATATTGATAAAGAAATTGAAATAAAGAAAGATATATTCCTGGTGAAAATCAAATTTACTCTTACTTAAATTTAAATTCTCAAGACATTTTTTGTATTTCATTTTCTGGAAGGCGGATGCATCTATAAGCCTGATACCGTTGTCTCTTAAAGATAATCGTTTTACGCATATGTTACCGATATATGCAAATAGATCAGCCGAAATAACGTATTCACCATAACTTTTGAAATTATCGCCCAAATCCAATTCATCCATCTGTCGATTTTTAAACACGTGTAAAGCTTGTAATGTATTTGACAGTTTCGAGAATCCTTGACCTAGAGTACTAAGACTAGAAAGTACTTCTAACGGTGCAAAAGTATCGATTTCTATTTCCCGTATACTGCCATTGATACTTAAATAATTTAATGGAATCCTTTTAAATGAATCAAATGTATAGTTATGTATAACATAACCTTCATAATAGCAATGAAAATAATGAAGATTTTTCATGGCAGAAAATATCTCCGCGAATGATCCATTTGACGGTCCACCATAAGTAAACACCTTTGTTAAACGTAAAACATCTGACCACGCCTCTCTTGGATACGTTGACAACAAATCATGTGATATATGAAGTACTTGTAGTTCATCAAATGGTGCAAATATATTCCCTTGAAACGTTTTCATTGGATTATCGAATAAATTCAGGTCGGTTAAATGTGTCA
The DNA here is from genome assembly GCF_965363235.1 of Mytilus galloprovincialis. Taxonomy (NCBI): domain Eukaryota; kingdom Metazoa; phylum Mollusca; class Bivalvia; order Mytilida; family Mytilidae; genus Mytilus; species Mytilus galloprovincialis. The sequence goes on from NC_134850.1 coordinate 3,796,442, forward strand.
ATTTTTCAAAAGCTGATTTATCTATTGCACTAATATTACAGCTGCTTATATCCAGATATCTAAGTTGTGTATATCTAGTAAATATTTCCTTACCTAGACTGCTAATGTTATTTCTAACCAGAAGTAAGTCTGTTGTGTTTATTGGACATTCTATCGGTATAAATGTTAACCTTCTTGAACTGCAGATACATTTTATAACCTTTTCACTAGATATTACTTAACCTTGCCTTGAATAAACAGAAGAACTGAACAAAAGGAAAACTAAAACGTCAATCGCCAACATTTTGTTAAAATATTTTATCGGTAGCAATGCCGTTAAAAAATCTACCTAGTAAACAATTTAATACAAGGAAAATTTAAACATAAATTCATTCATAGGCATTTAAACATTCCGAATCCATGAGGCGTATTGGATTACATTTTAATTGGCACAAAATAAAATGACTTTCTATTTAAAAAATTCTCAAACAACCGATATATTCACGTTTTTTTTAGTGTTAATAAGATATTTATAACTGTACTGATAAATTGTTGTTGGTATTATACCTGATGACGATTTCTCTCGACAGCAACTAATTGCAGTTTACCGAGAGAATGAAGAGGTTCTTGTATAATATTTCATATACAAAATCTATTGAACGAAATAATACTATTTTACAATAGACGTATATCGAGAAAATGGCTATTAGTGAATATATCTTGTCTTTTTGTTTTCTTTCATACGATACTTATCACAGGTTAATTAGAATAGGACTGGTATCTTCAAACGATTTAAACCTGGCAGCATTATGTGTTCCTGTCGCAAGTCATGAGTCTGAAGTTTGCTGCCATGCAACATATTTTAAATGTCGTGTAAAATTGAGAATTCATCTTGAATAATCCTTACTATTATTTTTAGCTATATTTCAAATACTGTCATCTTCTTCCGTCAAGTCTTAAAAGCACGGTAAATAATATTGAACAAGATCAATAGCCTGTAATTGTGGTTTCATCCACGTCTGTTTATCTGTAGTTCAGGAGTATGTCCAGTGGTAACCCTTTTTGGCTCTGAAATATAGCAATTTTACAAAATCTGTTTCCATGGTTACACAGGAACTTATCCATGATATAGAATGTTTTGCTTAGCAAATATCGCAATTCAGATATATTTAAGTACAGCTCTTTAACGAACCAGACAGAGTGTCATTTACATGTGATATGTGAGAGATTCCTTTTTTTCTATACATGGCCTGGTAGAATAAGTAATTAAATGTATGAATTTGTATATAAAAGAGAATCAGAAGATACCTAAAAAATATCCGTTGGATACATTCAGTTGTATGAATGTTATATAAAGTTATAAGATCTGTGAATATATAAATTAATAATTATATATATAACATTGGCTATGCTCTTTATAAGTGGGCATTATAACAGAGTAATACTTTATAACTGCTTCACATTAGGTACCAGTGTAGTTGCTCATGTTAGTATATACGTGGGTTCGTGTTGCTTTTTCTTTAGTTTTCTATGTTGTGTCATGTGTACTATTGTTTGTCTGTTTGCATTTTTCATTTTTAGCCATGGCTTTGTTAGTTTTATTTCGATTTATGAGTTTAACTGTCCCAAAAGTCGAATTCGGGAGGTCACATACGTGAAAAATAAACGGGAAGGTTGTCACGACATTAGGAACATATATGACGCCTCTGGCCTTTGTTAGTCTTGTATGATTTTCAATTTCAGTTTCTTGTGTATAATTCGGAGTTTAGTATGACGTCCATTATCACTGTACTAGTATAAATATTTTTAGGGGCCAGCTAGAGGACACCTACGGGTGCGGGTATTCTCGCTACATTGAAGACCCATCGGTGGCCTTCAGCTGTTGTCTGCTCTATGGTAGGGTTGTTGTCGCTTTGACTAATTCCCCATTTCCCTTCTCAATTTTATGATGTCTACTATGAAACAAATATTCCATAGCTACATTGTAGCAACCAACTCGTGAAGGCGTCCGTATAAATTACAAAGGGATTATTTTAGCTTGATCATTTGTAACGATTGGGTTTATTTTTATGAGCAGCAGCTCTCTATCAAGAAACTCATGATAGGAAATACAAGCCCGGGAATATCGTGGAAAGTCGGATATACATACTCCCTATGCAGGCGCTGCTTGATGTTGCTACATATAAACTTCACAATTGGGAAGCTGAAATAATCTCTTTTGATTAAAGTTTTGTCCGCCACCAATCCTCAGTGTCAATTTATAGATGTAAGTCCTGGTATGAATGCTTAACATTTAATCATTTGTTTTACATCGGCTTCTTTTATAGCAAACTACATGTATACTATATTGATACAAATTTAGGAACGAAAAAAGGGTTATGACAAAACGACAAAAACCAAACCATAGAACAGAAAACACCCGTAGACCACCAATGTGTCTACAATACAAAAAAAAAACGCCAACGAGGAACCTACAGCTTGCCCCTAAACAAAAGTATGTACTAGTCCAGTGATAATGGACGTCATACTAAACTTCGAAATATATGAACTTCTCATGTGCGTTAATACCCTCATCATATAAACCAGGATATAACTTTTGCATTTGAGCAAGATGCGCGTTTCGTCTACAAAGACTTAGTATCGACACTCGAATCAAACAAAGTTCAAAATTCGAATAATGTAAAAGGCATTTGTAGGTACTTTCATTTAATATGGTCTGTAGTGGTCTCAAGTATTTACAATACTACTACATTTTATTTGATTTTCATTGCATAGTAGAGTTTAAAACAAATATTACGGTTTTTTTTAAACGTCCAAAAGTAAAGGTCTACTTTTTTTTATTATGCGCATTGAATTAATGCCATGTTAAACGCTAGTCATTTGAACTTTCTGTACATAAGTTGAACAAGTGAATCTTATATCAATACATTTTTCGGAATGAACAAACTAGTATGCATTCAAACTTTAAACGTTCTTCTTCGTAACTTCAATTTTTAAGAGTAAGAAATTAACACCAAAAACATGTTTTGTCCGTGAGTTTTTGGTGCAGTGAATACATTTTCAATATAAAATAGCGGACTTATTTCATATGGAGCGACCTTGATCAAGTTTTAGTGAAAAAAACATTTTAGTGTCTTTTCAACATTTTTAAGCAAGCAAATCCAAAGTAATTGGTGTGGGCGTTTGTCAGGGTTTAAGGTTTCTTTCTTTAGCTATGGTTTTATTATTGTTTCGCATGATTTTAAATTGTTTAATACAGTCTTATACTATAAACTAGAGATGTCAAAAGATCTGAAATTTAATACTCGGATACTCGGTCAAGATACTCGAGTACTCGCAAGCACTAGGATGAATTTAAAACGTCTATTCAAAAGTTTACATTTAAGGTTTGATGAAGCGTTTTTGTTACTACCTTTCATAAACATATACACGAAAGTCAAACGTACTACAAACATAGACTGGTCCTCTGTTTTTAGTGTCAATTAAACAATGAATTACCGACTGCCGTTTCTACAAACAACCTATCATAATAACAATAATTGTTTGTGTACGTGTTTATGAACCAAATTACAATAAAGTCCGACAAAGTAGACAATATAAGTATCATCTGTTCCTGAGGAGTTGGTATTTTTTTATATAAAGACTTCTCCATTAATTTGTCAGCAACAATATTGGACTTCAAATTACTTGTGCATTTTTGTGTTTCTCAGTCGTACTTTTTCTGTGTTGTTTTGTTGCACTTTCGTCTTTCTTGTTTTTTTTTATTAATGACGTTGTCAGTTTATTTTCAATTTTTAGGTTTGAATGTCGCTGTCGTACTTTCCCCTATCTTTAATTGTAAATTAAACAATTATAGTTTCAAATACAGAGTAATTAAATCAATTTTATTATACATCTTATACCAATCACATTTACAAAGAAGTCTTGATAAACAAACAAAGGTAAGTTTTTACGGCTTGTGATGCATTGATTATTAATCCATGAAAGTGTTGATCCGTGTACAAACACCGTTAAAATGTTTTTAATCAGAAGCGTAGGGTTCACCGCAGGTCATTTTGATTTTGTTCTTGTTCAGAAATATGATCTGGTCAACAATTTCAGACGAAAGACTGTTTGGCTTTTTATATTTGGTTTCAAAATGTGCACGTGAAAACATTCAGTGAAGGATGGGGTGTTGCTGGTATTACTATAGCAAGTAGTAGCCTCAGATAAACATATATTTTTGTTGTTAATTGATTTATTTCGTATTACGAGGGTGATATTTCAATGGAACTAAAGAGAGTGGAAATTTGAAAAGAAATATATCAAGATGTATAACAGGCCAACGAGTATTCCAGTACCAAAATTGTACTCGAGTACTCGTTGACATCCTTACTATAAACAAATATAAAAAGTAGTAATTACTTTTTACTAATACTGCATTAAATATTTAAACTGATATTTGGTTTATAGATTTATAGTCCGTTAACATATCAAACATGACAAATAAAAAAGAATGTGATAGGAAGACTATGAAGATACTTTTGATTATTAATAAGAAATTTCAATTATTTTTTGTATTATAATGGTGTCATTCATTCAAACCTATCGACACATTCGAATAATTTTACCTGTTATATAAGGTAACTTTATACGAATTAGATTTGGGTATAAAGAAGTGGTATTTAAAAGAGGGACGAAAGATACCAAAGGGACAGTCAAACTCATAAATCTAAAACAAACTGACAACGACATGGCTAAAAATGAAAAAGACAAACAAACAACAGCACACACGACACAACATAGAAAACTAAAGAATAAACAACACGAACCCCACCAAATAACTAGGGGTGATCTCAGGTGCTCCGGAAGGGTAAGCAGATCCTGCTCCACATGCGGCACCCGTCGTGTTGCTTATGTGATAACAAATCCGGTAAATAGTCTAATTCGGTAAAATGTAGGAAAACCGTTACAGTTTAAATCACATGACACTTTCCAATTACATACAACGTAGTTACATCCTGTTAGAATATTTAATTTTGATTGAACAAAATGCATATGGTTTGCCTGCATCACAGTACAGTGAAGTTATGTAAAACACAATTTTACAAAATATTATGTTATATTGTTCAATAACTGTCATCATGATCATGTGATATTTAGTTTGTTATTTTCGCCGGATATTAGGATCTTGGTGATTGATGCGTTGAATTTTAGTACTTCCTGTTATCCTTGTCCTGATAAATGAAATCTTTTAACTTTACATGATTTTAAAAATATTTTGCACTGCTTCAGCATTCATTTTCTGAGTCATTACGCATGAAAAAAGTATAATAAATGCAGAGGGAAATCTAGTGAAAAAATATTACCTCCTCTGTCGATATGAAAAACTAGATCTTGTCAATGTTTGTCCTTTTAAGCAAGGACAGTATCAGTTATGTTTTTACGGAAAAACGTTCTTGTAAATAGTTAAAAAAGAAATAAGTAAAAATAAAAACAAAACTTCCATTTAAAATTCTCATTCCCCCCCCTTAAGTAGCAAACGATGACAACAGCTGATTTTGCGTATATACACATATAGATCGATCAGAGCAAATACGGGGAAAAAATTAAAGGAATCGATAGATATGCAGAAAAGACTGGCACTTTTTAAATTAATATATAAAAAAAGAGTATGTGGTATGATTGCCAATTAGATAACCCTCCACAAGAGAACAAACTGACACAGAAATTAACAACTATAAGGTTACTAAGCCAAATAAATCATGCTCTATATCGATGTAAACATTAAATGTGAATAGATCGAGAAAACCGCAAATAGCGCAATAAAAATATCGACATGACATTTTCATAAAATTGCACACAGATTAATAGGAAGATAATACTGTATATACCTGGTTAACCTGCACAAAACAACTTTTAAATGGTTGTTTTCACGAAAAGACAAATAAATGTACACTTGACAAAAGCAGATGGGTGTGCTCGACAACTGAGGTTTATAAATAATCATACTGTCAAAATGTGTATCATGCTTATGATTTGTTTGCTGGAAAACTCTGAAAATGGGTGACTCGAAGAACCTTTCGATTAGTAATGTACATGATGTTTGCCAAATTCTTTTATTGAAATGCAGCAAAGATTGGCAGGTTTTAATTTTCAGGTTTTCAAGCTTCTTAAGCAATTATCTTGAAAAATACTGAACATTAACCATCGTGTAGTTGCATGTATATTCGAATAACACAGTTTAACATGAACATGGTTAACAAATAATAACTTTAAAATGCACAATCATTATTCAGATATAACTTTTGATGAGTGTCGTCATCGATATTGTTTTGTTATTGTCTTTCTCGACCCTATCATGAAACGAATTTTCTATTATTTTCGTTCACTGAATGTATAAAACTGTTGTCTTTCTCTTCTTTTTTATCTAATACAAAGCTCACTCATTTAGATATCCCAGAATATTCAATGGAACCAGTTTAAATGTGAAAATTGTTTGATGTTAAATGTTATCATCTATCATTTATTAATGACAAAGTTGATATCATTAACGTTCCATGGATTTATTCAAGCATTTCCAGAAAATGTTATTTTCATTTAATGTGTGTTTTACGAATGTGGTCATTGGCATACAATGACATCGTTTGAAGAACACATTGCGGTATCCCAGGAAATGTTCATAAAAGAGACGAAAGATACCAAAGGGACAGTCAAACTCATCAATCTAAAACAAACTGACAACGCCATGGCTAAAAATGAAAAAGACAAACAAAAAAACAATAGTATACACGACACAACATAGAAAACTAAAGAACAAACAACACGAACCCCACCAAAAACTAGGGGTGATCCCAGGTGCTCCGGAAGGGTAAGCAGATCCTGCTCCTCATGTGGCACCCGTCGTGTTGCTTATGTAATTACAAATCCGGTAAATGGTCTAATTCGGTAGGTCATATTCATGAAAGGGAAGGGGATTGTAGTTACGACGTAAGGAACATATCCGATATCATTTGTGAAACGGTTATTCCATAACGGTCAACCAACTCGTGATGGCGTCCGTAAAATTTACGAAGGGATGATTTCAACTTCACCATTTGGAACTCTTGGTTTAATAGCTTCCTTGTGAGCAGCAAACCTCTATCAAGAAAATCATGATAGGAAATGCAAGCACGGGAATATCGTATCAATTGGGAGATATATACCCCGTATGCAGGTGCTGCTGGAATGTTGCTACTTATAAATGAAAAGTTCACAATTGAAAAACTGAAATCATCTCTTTTGTCGTAAAGTTTTGTTTTCAACCGACCCTCGTTGTCAATTTATAGATGTAAGTCAAGATATGAGGCCGACTTATCTGTATCTGTATTATCCTTTATCTCTACTTCGATGGGATAGATGCGTTCCACATAGTCACCAAATGTTGAATTATTTAGTGAAAGAACATCATCTATATAGCGGAAAGTAGAGTTAAAGGATATTGCTAACTTCTTGTTTTTCTTCCTAAGAATTTACTGCATGAAGTCTGCCTCATAATAATAAAGAAACAAGCCGGCAAGTAGAGAGGCATAAATTGTTTCCATACGTCATCCGAACGTAACAAATATGTTGTCAATCAAGAAATCAAGCATCTTGATAATATCAGTGTCAGAGAATTTTTTGTTTGAATCAGAGTGATCCTTTACAAAGTAGGATTTATCCCTCCCTAAGACAGATACTTGTATCAACGTTGGTTATTCTTTTTTATGAAGCAAAACAATACCAACTCTTTCAATTTTTCTTGTAGTTGGAATGTGGAATACTTGTGTAAAAAGTAGAAAAGTCAAATATTTTAAAACTGTTACAAGATGAAAGAGAGTTAGATTGTATGTACTCTAAAAGATCTTTGGAATTTTTAAGTATCCACATCTGATTCACGCCATCTCTAGAATAGGCAGTTTTATAATAACTTAGAAGCCCGTCTTTGATGGCTGATAAAATATATGTTAATAATTTAGAAAGAGGTTTAATGGAGCACTTGGAAGACTCGGCAATATACCGTTGTATACAGTGATGGAAGATCCAGTTCTTCATCTTTGGTTGAAATTCTAAAGGAACATAAAACAGACCTATGATTATCAAGGTTTTCCTCTTTGGTAAGTGTCGTGAGGGTATATGTTGAGTTTCCAAGTGAATTGTCAATACCTAATTCGTGTATCAAGCAGTTATTGTAATGAACTTTACGCACAAAAACGATGTTGTTTGAGGCTATATCAGCGGGGAAAACAACATATTTGTCATGGAGGTAGGGTAGGTGTTTTGCAACATTTGGGTCTTTAAAGATAGCATGGGCATTGATAGACCCATCCAGGTTCTTAATTCTGATTTGTATCAACGAACTAACTGCCTTAATCCATTCGGAAAGAGTGTCTACGTCTTCCTTCTCGCACTTAGCACCTTACCTGGCATAATCCTCGACTGAATCCATCACAATTTTAAAGTTGTATTTCCAATTGATGGATTTAGGTTCACGATATTTCGAACCTTACGATAACATATTTCGTAGAGAAGTGTTATTAACAATGTTGAGGTCAACGGTAATAACGTAGCCAGCAGGATTTTATGTGAATTGGGAACAAGCACAAGTGCAATCAGGAGGTTTAGACTTGAAGTCGTCAATATCGAGATCCTGCAAAACGTGTTTGTAATTGAAAATTTTAGTTGCAATAGGTTTGGTATAGGTATAAGAAATGATTGGTACATACTGGTCTTTGAAATAAGGAGCTATTTTCGATTGAACTAATTTATGATGAAGGATATTGCCTAAGTTGATGCCATCGAAACCTTTGTTGGCAAAGGAAAGATTAAAGAAAAATCTTTTCTCTTTTTCATCTTTTCCAATGCGGACTGGCTTGAAAAGTGTGTGACTTGCAATATCCGAAATTATAGCTTTAAGTTTATATTGGTTTGAATGAGGGTTTTTAACAGTGGAATCAAAACATAAATTGAACAGAGAATGAAGGTTTGAAAGGAGTAATGAATCGAGTTTGGTGCGAATGTGATGAATACCTAGCGGCTTTTGTATAAATGGCAACAAGTCATTAATAGAGATATCATGCAGAGAAGGTGGTGTGTAATGACGATGACCATGACTGCGTCTACGTCGAGGAGTCGAGTTGAAAATATTCATCACATTCACCGAGTTACACGAAGGACTTGATAGAATACCTGTAGCATCAATTTTTGCAATTGCAACCATAAGGTGTCGCAGTTCCCAATTGTCTGATCCAGTAGTCCTCTTTTTGTCTACGGAGAGTCGTCGAAAGATTAGGATTGTTAGAGTTATGGTATATCTTTTCGAGAATGCGAACTGTCATAGAAACGATGGAATGATTGGGCTGATTGAAATGCTGGTATAGAATGTCGTTAGCATTGAGGTTAATGTCTTATCTATGACCGCACATACGTTTGTTCACCCTTCCTTTCTTTTCACCGACGCATACCAATCCGCAAATGTTGAACTCTAATCCGTAGACGACATTTATCGATTTACAATTCAGATCACCGTAACTTCTGATAAAATATGAGTTCTTGGTCAAATTGCTAGTGAACTCAACATCTGTAATGAAAATTGCACAGTCTTTGGTCCAACATTTCGAGATGCGACAGTGTTGTACTGTGTCATCAAAAACCAAAATGTCTTCAAGGAGAACTGAAAATGGCTGTATATGTGTAATATTGCTATGACACTAGGACGATGATCTGAATGCATCATGTTTGCGATATTTGTCATGTCTGGTGATGAGGGGACACATGCCGTATCAGACGACACCTTGTCCATGGTGACGTCTGTTTCGGACCTTTTTATACTGGGCGATGTCCGAGCCAGTTTCCTGTTTGATATTCGTAAATTCATGCAATTGTAGTTTTGCTACTGGGCGGATGATGTCCTCGGGACAAAATGTTCACCAGCAGAGACATCGACCCAGTGGTAATAAAAGAGGGAAGAAAGATACCAAAGGAACAGTCAAACTCATAAATCTAAAACAAGTAAATAGTCTAATTCGGATTTGTAACCTGCTGAAACATCGCATTAAACAAGGTATAAGATTATGAGGCATCCATAGAGCTAGTGGTAGTTTTTCAGATATCCAGAAAATAATTATTTTCAGAAAAAAAGAACATAATAAATCATAACATTCAGAGAAATTTTCTATAACATCTTTTAAAATATTTTTTAAGGAGAATAAAAGAGTAATTGCGTGTGGGGAAATGTATTAATTAGAAATTTCTCAGTCACTGAAACAGATATTCGCCATTCTTAACCTTGTTTAGGCGATCCGTTAACTCCATCGAAGCTAGGATTTTAAGGGCTTTAGTCACTTTTGCGCGCTATGAAAATCAACCTTTGTTTTTGTGTAACAGCAAGGGACCAAGGATATATATTACTAGCCTCATCTTTGACTTTGTCAGATTTTAAAGGACTTAGGCATGATTTGCAGTCAGTATTGTATGATTTGACTGTATTGGCCCAGTGGCGGATCCAGAAATTTCCATAAGTGGGGGATCAATAACTGCCTATGAGGGGGCCCGTTCCAGTCACGTTTCAGTGATTCCCTATTTAAGAGGGTCTGGATTTGGGGGGGGGGGCTGTTATCTGTAAACATTTAATTTTCACTCCTTTTTTTCTCTAATTTTCAAACATTTAAGCCCTTTTTTCTCTAATCATAAAAAAAAAATTAGACCACTCATTTCTCTAATCTTCATTTTTAAAGGGCATTATTTTTTAATCTTTTAACCCAATCAAAACCCTCATATAAGCAACCAATTTTTTTTCCCAAAAAGGGGGACCTTATTTTGAAAGATTCTGACATGCGATGTGGAAACTTAGTTTACAATTTCTTTTCAGTTTGTTCCAAAGGACATTCCTGATCAACAAAAGTTGGATTCAAGGAATAACAACAAAAATTAACTCGCAATGATTATATCACTGCATAATCCGTATTCTTATAAAACGTTTAAATCGATATTTAGAAATCATTTCTAATAAGTTGGAACTGTATACAATCCTTTTTGGAACGAGTATAACGACTCAAAGGAGGTAATAAACAAATCAAGAATAGATCACACTTACTATTTTCGGTTTTAAAAAGAGACGAAAACGGGAAGTGACACGTGGTTGATAAAATCGAAACGAGTCCGGATTTATCAGGAAATTATCACTGTTCAGTTTAAGTTCTTTTAGTAAGATATATATAATTGTATCTCTCGTTTAATTGATTTTAAATGATTTCGTATTTTACAATTTTAATCCGGGTCTATACATAGTCATTAATACTTTCACGCATGCGTAGCACTCAGTACAGGAAGTACCAGTTTAACTCGTGAAGACTTCTCTAAAAACGTTTGAATAAATTTCTATATTTGAAATGGAAATTGTCGAAAGTTTTTGATGGCAATTTATATCAATTATGACGCAAATGCATTCGAATAAAGAATCTACGACAAACGAACTTCAAATTGTGATCTTTTGAGAAATATTGAAATTCAAATGCGAACTGTCCCGGGTAACAATTTCAATCAAATGACGAAAACTATAGTATACTCCTGGATCTTGAAATTCCAACTGACTTATTTTCCTGGAATAATAATTATGATGGTCAATTATGAGGTTTATTAATAATTAACGGATTAGTGACCCATCTGATGGTGATAATCGGATTGGTTGTAACCACAACTTGTAACACATGTTGAAGATGTTAATTACCTGTGGTCAGGGTCGAATTTAAGCTTGTTTGTGTACTGGCCAGCCGGACCAGTGGACAGACAACTCTACTGGTCCGGCTCTAAATCTACTGGTCCTGCAAAAATGACATTACTTTGACAAACACTAATATAAATGACAGATGTTTAATTTTATTTTGATGCTTTCGTTTACATAACTTAGACAAAGGAATAGTCTTTATTCTGATTTTGATAATGGCTTTGGTAATCTCAATGATTTTCTTTATCAAAATCAGGATCAAGGACAGAAAAAATATCAATATTTAAAGTTTGAATAATTTTCCCTGCCTTGGATTCCTAAGGTGCCTTCCTGTCTTTTATTGCCGTAGATTTTTTGTGCTGTTCTGATTGCTCATGAGCAAGTACATAATCCAATCTGAAATGTGACGATCCAGTTACGAAAATACATTTCCTATCTAGGTCTGTCACTGCAAATTTTTCACATATTGTACAGTTCATTAAATTCCTATCTACTATATAATGCAACCATTCACGATCTTTTTCCCATGATTTTTGGTATTTGCGTTTCCTTTGTCACTTTCCTATACTTTATTTCGATCTTCCTTTTGATTTTCAGTTATCTTAATTTTTTTGTCCGGCGGTTTAACTCCTTCCAAAAATATCCACATTTTATATTGTTGTAAAGGACGCTCACCCGAGATATTAATTAACTTGATCAATTGTAATACCCCCCAGTACCGTGTAATTGATTTCACAGGTACATTGTTTTGTAAACAAACGGAGATTGCGATGCAATCAGTGATTTTTATCGACAAATTTCTACTGGTCCGACGCAAATTTTACTAGTCCCGGACTACCGGACTAGCGCTAATTTCGACCCCTGCATGTGGTCATAAACTTGTCAAAAACATGAAGACAGGTAAATTTATTGTTTTTTAATGCGAAATTATTTTTAAACTTTTAAAATTTTAATGATGACATTTATTTTGAAACACTTACGTCAATCCGAATACCCTTTCGTAAATTGCGAAAGTGACGAGGTCTAGCATTCGGTGCAAAAAGTACCCTGTGTTTTATAATACTTTGTTTGACATTATGACTTGGCCATGAGTTATTTGATTGTGTTATCCAATATATTGAAGGAAATATCTACGTTTTACAATGCAGAGAGCAGGCAAATCAAAACGTCTTTTGTCGTCAGTTATACACGGTCTATGAATTGTCATGCGCATATCATTTACAAACAAGAACATTATTTTTTGTATATAATGCATTCGAACAATAGTGTTTATCATTATCGTCTTCACATCATTATAAAAGTCTCTTTGTGGCAGAATTGTCAATTCATCCGAGGATATTTCCAAACAAGGTCTATGAATTGTCATGCGCATATCATTTCCAAACAAGAATATATTTTTTTTATAAAATGCACTCGAAAATTATGTGTTCATCTTCACAATATTACAAAAGTCTCATTGCGGCAGAATTGTTCGATTCATCCGGGTAGATTTCCAAAGACTGTAAGAAAGCTTTTCGTGCGGATTCCTTGTCGCCAAATAATTGTAAAGCAATTCCCAATAAAGTGTAGGCCTCCGCTGTACTCCTCACATCTGCCATCAAATATCTTTCTCCTATAACAATTTTTAAATCTTGAATAGAATCCTGACACTGTCTAACATTATTGAGGTGATAATGACAAAGAACACTAAGGAAATAAGCATACGCTGTGGATGGAATATAATATATGTTATCAAATCCCTCCATTGAAAGTTCTTCTGGTGTTAATGTTGAATTCTCTATTAATTGTATAAGATCTACGAATAGTATTTTCAGAAGACAAGCCACACTCGTCTTGTTGAATGACAGCAGTCTAAGTGACTGGTAATGGATGCGTGACAGAGTCAATCCCCAAAACAGTTTATCGGAAGAACATTTCGATATAGAATACCTAATGATGTGTAAAGCTTTCCGGTATTGCTTTGTTTTGTAAAACAATGAAGCTATCATAAGCCATCCAGAAACAGCGTCATGATAGATATTTGTTAGCAGAGTACTTAAACATGATTTGTACTGTTTGTATTGGTATTTATTGTTGATAATTGCACCATCAAGTGGTAAACGCTGAGCTAGAAATTTACACCTCTGTGATATGTAGTATGCATATAATTGCTTTTGTGAAAAATGGTGACACCATATGTTGTGTAATAATCCTGTGTTGAATAAATCTAACTCAAAAAAAATGTCTACGAAACCATTTGCAGAATGCAAAATTCTGGATTGCACTATTTTCTTAACGTCATTTACATATAATGTAAAGGGTTCAATTGGAAAATTCCACATCGATACAGCAAAGTTAGATATTTGATCTGAAAAAAATATGCATCGCCAACCATAGCTGTGTAACGTGTTTAATTTGTTTAAAAGTACATCACGAGCACGGCCCTCTATTTTGTTCTCGAACATGTTGTTGTCTGGAATGAAGTAATGTGAACAAACCGAATGCTCGACACAATAGACTAACCTACTGAAACATCGCATAAAACAAGTTATAATATTATCAGGCTTCCATACACATGATGGTAGTTCTTCAGATATCCAGAAAATAACTGTTTTAAGGAAATATGAACAGAGTAAATCTTTACATTCAGAATCATTTGCTATTACATCTTTCAAAATTATTTTTAAGAGAGCATAGGACATTAATTGGGTGTGAGTAAATGTATTAATTAGAAGTCTTTCAGCCACTGAAAAAGATATTCGCCATTCAAGATCTTCTTTTGGTGATCCGTGAACTCCGATCGGTACAAAAAGTACACCGTGTTGTATAATATTTTGTGTGACGTTATGACTTGGCCATGAGTTACTTGATCTTGTTATCCAATTTACAGCAGAAGATATCCACGTTTTACAATGCAAAGATAAGGCAAAATCAAAAACTCCTTTTTTGTCAGTTATACACGGTCCATGAATTGTGTCGCCTTTATGCTTCCCAAGCAATAACATATTTCCCTTCCATAGTGCACTCGAAAAATAATGTTTACCATTATGTTCTTCACAACATTTCAAATTAAACTGATCTCTGCTATATTCTAGTCTTAATTGAGTAAAACCAGGTTTTACATTGTCTGTATCCATGGACAGATAAGTTATATTTTGATCAAAGTCGGGTTGTTTATCTGCATTCACCTTAATAGATTGTTCTACTTGCATTATATCTAAATCACTTCCTCGCATGTCAAGTCCTTCTCCATAGCTTCCGCTTGTTATAATTGTTCTCGACTTGTTACTTGACAAATTATCTCTCACCGTGTTCATTAATCTGATTGTTTTGACATGTTCTTCTGTTCCTACGATGTTATGACACATATAGTTATACAGAGCTAGTGATATGTTTGGTGTTATAGTGTCTGTAATTAAAAAAACAAAACAAACATGGTAAGAACATTGTTCAAGGTATATCCTCAAAAATTGTATATTTATAATGCCTTCACTAATTTTGTTGACAGTTAAGTTCTCCACATTACATTTGTTTTGAACATTAAACTTAAATCAAGCGAGATTTGAATATGCAGATGATGTGATATAATAAAAATATTAGAAGAGTAAAGTTCAAAATAAATGAATTTGCATCAGGAAAAAGCTCTTGAATACATAAGTGGACTTACAAAAAAAAAAAACAAAGAAATAAGAGACACAAATAAAACGTAACGTTGGGGAAAACGTATTGCCTTCAAACTCTTCCATAATATAGATTTTCAATTTTTTTTTCTTCATCAAAACGCCTATTAAAGTATGGAAGACTACTTTTTTCATCCTCAAACTGTAAAAGTCGCGCAAAATTTTCCTATTTTGTTTGAATTACTTTAATTATATTTTCTATTAGAGTATTCTCTCCCTGAATATATTAGTTGGATAGTTTTTTTATTGTTAAATAAAATCCCAGGTATCTGGTATTTATTTTAAAACAGTCTTAACAAGGCATCGATTACTTGTAGTGCCTCCCCGTGCTTCAGGTTTATGGAGTGTGTGTCCGAGCAAGAACTTCTCTAGTTCATTACTTTGGGAAATTTTTACTAAACGTAGTACTTCAATATTCAGCCCCATTCTACTATTTAGTCAGACGTCAGTCGCTACCCTGATATACCCTATCTTTTTCGGGTAAATAATACAGATAGCGTTTGACATTTTTAGCCGAACCATCTTTAGCCGAACAGATTTATAATTTTTACATAATTTAATTCATTGTATGCTGGTTCATATTCAGGACGCCAGTCTTTGCTCCTTTCTAATGTAATTCACAAACAAAAAACAAATATGAAGCTGAGAAATTAAAAAAAATATTAAATACTTAACTCGTTCAAAGGGTATCTACACGTCTCAATCTTCAAATCGTCTATCTAAAACTACTACCATCGCTAACATTTTTAAGAATACAAATCGTGGTTATCCTTCTTTCGATAAGTGTCATGCCAAAACATGACTTACATGTCCCCTTCTTTCCACCAACAATACGGTAAAGTCCGCATTTAATGGTCGCACATTTTCTTTAAAATTTGAAATTGATATAACTTGAAAAGCAAACAGTATTATGTATTTACTCACATGAAACAAATCGGAATGCGTTATTCAGTACGTATGTGGACAATATTTATTTAAACGCACCCAAGAACATCTGTATCGTTTAAAAAGACCAACAAAATTCAAAAGTATCATTTATCAACACCTTAAGAAGCACACTCATCATATTAAATATTTAGTAGTTCAACCTTTGGAAGTAGTAAATAAGCAGCCTGGTTAATCTCATTCAAAGTTTGTACGATCACGGAAAATGATTGAATTAAATTAGATTAAAAAATTACAGACAGTCTACCCTCTCGGCTTTAATGATAATATCATGGGAATTGGCAAAATATCAAGAACCGATTCTGTTAACATTTTGGATAGAGTTTCAAAAACTGTTCGAAAAAACTGTTCTCATGGTCGTACACAGCTACTTTTGCATAGGCACTATTTCTGTACTAAAAATATGTAGTACTGGAAATTTACTTTTAATATTTAGTACTATTTCTTTACTTTAAAATTATTGTAACATTAAGGTACTTGCATTTTACAGTACTTGATTTGTACTAAATATTTTGGTTAAAAAAAAATACAATATTGCATGTTTGAAAATCCTAATTTTAAGAGATTCTAAATAGAAACACTTTAAAAATGCTGAAAATGTAACGGTGTTAACCAAAAATTTGTAGTACATAAATTTCAAGTACAAATTAAGTACTGTAAAATACAGGTACCCAAATATCACAATAATTTTAAAGTAATAAAATAGTACTGAATATTAAAAGTAAATTTCCATTACTACATTTTTTTAGTACAGAAATAGAACCTATGCAAAAGTAGCTGTGTAGACAAAATTGCAATCAAAGAAAATTTCAGCCTAATCATACCAATATTTCGGACCTAGTTTCTATTTCAAAAACAACGGCAGACATTATATGTTAACAAAGCTTTGTTCATTACCGATTAATAGGTTAAATAACATTTGAGAGGATTGCAACACAAGTTCATATAGTAGTCCTAAGTATGAAATCGTTCAAATTGTAATGGCATATTGTTACTCTTAACTGTTTCCCAAAAAAGAAGATCATAAAAACATTTTATTAAAAAATAGTAATAAAGGTCAATAAAGGTTTTGATTTTGTAAATATTGCCTGTATTTTAAACGATCATTCTGTTAAAGAACAAAAGCCTGGATATTTTGATAATACTGAGCTCCCTCTCATTGTTATACTTACAAGAAATCTATTCGGACTTTCAATAATAGCCAATTTTTTAAAGATGTTAATATGTTAATATCAGTGAAAATACACCTACTTCGTGTAATTGCAGTAATTCCGAATACATTTATTGACCCATTTCCCATGTTATAATATACAAATATATCATGCTTACAAGGGGTATTTGCCAAAAATACCGGTTGAGAGGTACAAATTTCCAGAGCCGTTAGGAGAGGGAAATTTGATTACCTCGAAACCGGTATTTTTGGCAAATACCCCTTGTAAGCATGATATAATTGTTTAATTCCACCGAATGTTCCACCTCAGAAAGTTTATTATAATCAGGTATCATATGAAATTTCGACTTGGATTAGTATATGAATGTATAATTTTTGTATACACTGCAGCTGTGCTATTTGTGCAGTCAAATTGCATTGACCGTATAATCATTTCTCATAAAAAAAAATTATGTACAGTCACTGACTGTATATATATATATCTCCCTTTTTATGATAATAAGATGGTTCTCGGCTGACTACTACACTTTGTTCATCAGTTTCAGTGAAGTGTAATACAAGTGGATTCCAGTTTTATGTGACCGGTTGATAATTCGTTTCCGTTGAGTTTTATTTATGACGTCATTCCTAGAATGTTTACGTCATTCGCTCCAAATTCAATAATAATGCTTTTTATCCTAAATATTTCATCTGGAACCATATATTTAGAATGACCATGAATTTGTCATATTAGAATAAAAATAATTCATTGAGTTATGTTTTGAACAGATATATCATGTTATGGAGGGGTATTTGCGAAAAATACCAGTCAAGGGACTGTGAAATTTCCCGAGCCGCCAGGCTATTACACCGAATAGATTTGGATTGAAACTCTCTGTACATGTGCAGATAAATACTATCAAGCTGCCATTCATAAACATGTTTATGCATAATTTAGGGTAGAAGTGGATATTATCATAGAACCGCGGGAATTATACATGTTCTAATATGCGTTAGCTCGCTTTCATTATGTAACGTCATATCCGAAATCTTTTGGCGGGAAGCTGCTCGCGAGGGTAAAAAAAGAATATCCAAAATGGCAAATACCATGGTATTTGAGGCAAATTCACCGGCAGTGGTGAAAAACAGGCAAATTCGTTTGAAATGAGGAAAACATATTAGAATATGGGAAAAATATACTGGCTATCAACCAATCAAAATCTTGCTTTCTGATATAAGGTGTAATTAAGACATGGTATTCCCCATCTGCCATGGTATTTGCTAGGGTATTTCCCATCTGCCATGGTATTTGCTAGCAAATACCCCGGCACATGGAATTCCCTAATGGCAAATACCCCAGCAGAGAAAAGAAAATCTCAATATATAGAAATTGGTGAAACATACCATGTTTCTCATCCAATCAAAATACAGCATTATTACATAAGGTGAAATTATAGGAGATCATAACATCGTTCAAGACCGAGAGTTAAAATCATTCCTCAGTAAAGGACCTAAATGCCGTCTCCGTCAATTATTAATTGGCATAAGTGTCGTAATATCATCCACGACTCACTCAGTTCTTACTGTTTGAAATGGATAAAACGGGAAAAAGCTGACAAAAAATCTTTAAACTCAGTAAAGGACCTAAATACCGTCCCCCGTCAATTGTTAATTGGAATGGGTGTCGTAATATCACCCACGACTCACTCAGTACTTACTGTTTGAAATGGATAAAACGGGAAAAAGCTGACAAAAGATCTTTAAACTCTTTTTTTTTATTCAGTAATGAACATAGTTCATATAAGTATTCAACATTTTGAAGAACATTTTACTCTTAACAATAACCACAATAAACCTATTTCGCGTATCAAACATAAACTAAAAGAACTAGCCAAGGAATTTGTTTTTGTCCTGGCCGATAAAGCTGCTAATAATATTATATTGTTTGACGTAAATTTTACATTGAGGTTCTACAAAATCACCAATTCACCAACATTCCAACTGACTCCATTACTACATCTGTAACAAATATTTCTGTTTTTTTTTATAATATAGATTAGACCGTTGGTTTTCCCGTTTGGATGGTTTTACACTAGTAATTTTGGGGCCCTTTATAGCTTGTTGTTCGGTGTGAGCCAAGGCTCCATGTTAAAGGCCGTACATTGACCTATGATGGTTTACCTTTTCTTAAATTGTTATTTGGATGGAGAGTTGTCTCATTGGCACTCACACCACATCTTCCTATATCTATAAACTTTTTAGCTACCGCTTTACAAGCAGAACCAAAAACAATGAAAGTCCCAACTATGTAATGGCTTCCGAAGCTACATAAAACACCTTACAAATATAGATTTATTTCGTCTTCAAGCCATTGTTCCACTACTAAATTATCTATTCTTCTTACCAGTACACTTGGTACAATCAAAAACCTGATAATAAATTGTTCAAATAAGGCCTTCGAAAAAAGTGGACTTAATTACTTTTGGAGTGTCAAAAACTCGTTGGAAGTACTTGATAAATTGCATGCTTATATTGGTGATTTTGAATCTGTTCAAAGTTTTGATTTTTCTACCCTATATACCACATTGCCTCACATTCTCATTGAGAAAAAATTCACACACCTAATTAAATTGGCATTTAAAAAGTCAGAATGTGAATATATATGTTCAAATTCTATTATAGTTATATCATTTTTAGTAGCAATACAAAAAAAAAACTATGTCAATTGGACATGCTTTAATATTATATCTGCACTTGAATTTTTACTAAATAACATTTTTGTTCGCTTTGGAGATTTCGTATATCGCCAGGTTATCGGAGTTCCAATGGGGACTAGCTGTGCACCACTGATTGCGAACCTGTATTTGTATTGCTATTAGTTACAATTGATGACAAAACTAAACAAAGACCCATCGAAACAACATCTGATACACAAATTTAATAATACTTTTAGATATTTGGATGATATTTTGGCTCTCAATAATGACGACTTCAGTATGTATACTAAAGAAATTTATCCTGTTGAACCAACTTCAAATAAAGCTAATACTAACAATAACCACTGCCCTTTCCTCGATCTTGATATCTATATCATTAACGGAAAGCTTTTAATACTAAAATTTATGATAAAAAAGAGATGATTTCTCATTTCATATCGTTAATTATCCATTTTTAGAAGGTGACGTTCCCTTGTCACCATCTTACGGTGTTTATATATCTCAACTTGTACGATTTGCTCGTGTATGTAACAATGTTTTAGATTTTAACGAGAGAAATTTATGTATTACTGAAAAATTATTACACCAGGACTTTCGATATCACAAACTAGTCAAAACATTTACTAAATTTTATCATCGGTATAAGGACATCATTCGTAAATATAGCGCAACATGCAGACTTCTTTTACGTTCAGGTATATCACATTCAATATTTTATGGAAATATTCTTTACAAAGTACAAAAATGTTAGTATTCACCTCAGACGCTTACACAACCTTTAAATAGACTTATTAAGAAGGGATATAGTTACGATACTGTTGTCAGGTCATTAAAGATTGCATATTTTGGCGTTAATATTGATTCACTTATAGGGTCTTTGCATTGGAACTAAACACAATTAATTAAAAACTAGTTGTTGGCATGACACGGGTTATGTTTTTCTCGTATATGTTATGATGGTATAATACTAAACCCCTCACGGGAAGGATTGTGCCTGATATTCATATGAAGAAGACATAATCTTTCAATTAGTTTAATTGAAGTCTGGAGCTGGTATGTCAGTTAACTGCTAGTAATCTGATGTTATTTATGTATTATTGTCATTTTTTTTATTTTCTTTGCTTACATCTTCTGACATCAGACTCTGACTTTTTTTTTGAACTGAATTTTAATGTGCGTATTGTTATGCGTTTACTTTTCTGCATTGGCTAGAGGTATAGGGGAAGGGTTGAGATCTTATAAACATGCTTAACCCCGCCGCATATTTGCGCCTGTCCCAAGTCAAGAGCCTCTGGCCTTTGTTAGTCTTGTATTATTTTTAATTCTAGTTTCTTGTGTACAATTTGGAGTTTTGGCGTTCATTATCACTGAACTAGTATATATATTTGTTTAGGGGCCAGCTGAAGGACGCCTCCGTGTCCGGGAATTTATCGCTGCATTGAGGACCTGTTGGTGACCTTCTACTGTTGTCTTCTTTATGTTCGGGTTGTTGTCTCTTTGATACATTCCCCATTTCCATTCTTAATTTTATTGTTTGTAAAAAAATTGACAGTTTTCAAAATGGCAGATTTAGGCAAAACTCTAGACCTTATTGTGTAATCCTACCTTTCAACCCAATACAAATTATTCGCAAGCAGCCCCTGCAAGAACTGTATAGACAGTCAAGGTCGTTGAAAACTTCCTTCATCATTATCTATCTCAAAATAACCTGTTAATCTGTGATTTTTTGTTTTCAATATAAATAAGTTATTTTTTCAGCTATCATGGCTATGTTGATGCGATTTCATTATAATTGCATTTTCCATGTAAAATCAGAATTATTTAAAATAGATATTTGCTCGTACGCATTTAACAAATTGAAGGATATACAAATTAAGGTTGTTGCTTACCTACAGTCCCGTAAATATTTATCAAAGGTACCAGGATTATAATTTAGTACCCCAGACGCGCGTTTCGTCTACATAAGACTCATTAGCCTGCAGTTTACTGACGTACTAAAAATACCCACTACGCAATATACTTTTTTACTTTGTAATTTGGTTATAAATGGCAAGAAACATTGCAATTGGGATATTTTTCGAAATACCTCAAGATAAAAACAGAAAAATTGACACAAACCCTTCCAGAACTTGGTTTATCTCAGGGTAAGTAGAACATGTTACACCAGTTGCAATCGGTATGTTGATAATTTTTAGTTTGGGGATAAGTCTTATTAGCTGATACCACAATCAAAGAAAGATGACGGGTTGTGATAAGGATGTATTCGAGATTGTTTATGTGTATAAATTTATTCGTGGTTTTGTGATAAAAGAACCTCAAGATAATATGATCTTTTTATATGAAACAAATTTAAATTGTTTACCTTTCATCTTCTTAGTCTGTTATATACATTTGGGGCTGAACCGTGAATTTTCGTAATATTTGCTTTTGTTTCCAATTTAAAAGACATGTACATGTACATACAACACGACACGATTTACATTTTTGAAAAAAAAACCAGTTAGTTACTATTCTATCACATTATAATAAGATTGTCTATGCTTATTAAAATTAAATCGTTTACCTGCCATTCTCTCAGCTTGTTATAGGATTTGATATGAAATATGTTTTCCCGTAATATCAACTTTCGTTTTCATTTGAATTCCATCTAGTTATACATTGTTATAGCACCTACGCAATACTTTGTAATTTGAATTTAAAAACCCAGGTATATCAATATGATGAAAAGGAAAACTAAGATAAAAATAAACAAAATTGTATACACACGTGACAAATTAGATATTAGTGTGTTTGTTTATCTTCATATTAAACCTTAATATATGTATGTTTTACATAGACAGCAGACCGTTACTACATTTTCACTTTATGTTTAAGTTTGTTGATATAAATTAAAGTTAGATTGTTTACCTGTCATCCTTTCAGTCTGTTATAAGATTGTATATGAAATGTGTATTTCCGTTATACCAACTTTCGTTTCCATTTAACTTTAAACCAACTGATTACACCTGTATGTAGACACTATTTTGTAATTTGCATTTAAAAACTCAGGTACATTACACATTGTGACAAACTATCACGTCAATAAAAAATGTGTACACACGGTGTAAATTAGGTTGTATATAGATCTTGTTTACAGATCGGGTTTATAGACTAAAACCTACCTAAGAATGTGAATAAATACATTTAGAGTTGGATTTACACATCTGCCTTATATTGATTCTAGATAGGTTCCTTATAAGTAATTACAGTTTAGAGAAGGAAGTAGGTAAATTAGAACATATCATTAATTATTGTGTCAAACCATTGATAACATGACAAGATATGTAAGTGATAATGTCAAACATAAGTGCACACTTATCATATATTCATCAAAGGAATATTCGAAACTATATGCTTTTGTAAGGCTTTCGACTGTGTTCTATTGGACAACTATTGTTATAGATCAGACTCATATAGATGCTAGTTATACTTGTAACTCACGGGTCTCTAAAGATTGATTTAAGCTCTACTACTCTAGTCTGTGATTGTGATGGTTGTTTTCAGTCCGTTTGTCGCATGTCAAAAATAATTCATTCATTTCATCAGAATTATTGTAACATATATCTCTGTCTGTAAAAGAGATAAAAAAAATAACTTTCGAAGGCAAAGGTGTAAATAACATCATGAAAAAAAGAAGTAAAAAGACCCCTCCTAAAAAAATAACAACAAAAAAAACAACTAAAAACACACAACAACATCCTTATAAAAACGGGGTTGATCTTAGCTCCCGTCGTGTTGCTTATGTAAGTAGAAACCACGTGATGATTAAAAAAATTAATTTGAATCTATTTTATCTATTTCATCATATACACGGCCGACACTCGGCTAACCGAGAGATTGGTCGGTTAATTTATATTGAGTATGCGGCTATATCGGCGTTTGGTCTGTTAATCGGGTTGGCTAATGTCTGTTAATCAGGTGTTATCGAGAAAATCATTGAAAGGTCAGCATGTTTCATTGTATAACTTTTTAAATATATTCTTATCATAAAAAGTATTCATGTCTAACAAAACAATTCAATGTACTGAATCCAGTGGTGTAATTATTATTTTTCTAGCTTCAATGTACGATCTATAAAATGAAAAGGCGGGTTACTCATCAATAAATTTATACACATTTTACACACACAAACTGTACACAAAATGACACTTTGGTTGAATTTACGTGCATGCAATATTTTGAACATCGAGAAAAGACAGGCATTATGTTTGTTAACCATAAAGAAATCATTGTGTGAAAAATCTTCACGAAAATCTGTATTTTGGTGACATAAATCAATCTTTATTTAAAACCTGGTCTGTTAATGGGTCGGATGTATAAAACCCAGTCTGTTAATTGGTCTGTTAAGAGTTATGAATGGCAATAAAAGTATATTTTTTATTGATATATGGGGTGTTATCGGATCAAATGGGTAGGCTCAAGACGAGCGGCTAAAATATACGAAAACAACACATGAGCAATGAAACATAAAATATACGGAAACAACACATGAACAATGAACATTTTAAACAATGGAAATTGAAAATTGATAAAAACGGTTCAAAAAGTGTATAATTTCATCCAAGAATGGTCGCATATGTCATGTGGATTCTGTTTAATTGTCATGCATGACACCAACTTGTCATCTACATTGGTAACCAGTATATAATTCAGAGATAAACATCGTAATGTAACTAAACATCAGTAAGTACAATATATTGGGATGCTAAAATATAAAGAATAGAGAAAGAATAATGAGTAAGATAAATAAAAGGTAAAAGGAAAAAAAGTCACGGAGGAAACGTGACATAACAATTTAAAGAATACAGAAATAACCCCCCCCCCCCCCCCCAAATCCGAACCCTCATGGTATACACGATAATCTGGATGGATTAGCAGAATATAGAATAATAGATAAGGACAGTAGAGAGTGATGCATTGCTGGATGTTGAAACAGTAACAGATTTCAATGTACTCTAATTGGTGACAAATGCTAGAAGTTTACATGCGGACAACTGCCGTTCTCCTCTACACTTATGAAGAAAGGAACTAAACGGAATAAAATGTATTAAAACTCAAGATGACCAAATGTAGCTGCATTGCTCATTTCCATTTACTACTTGAGAATGATTTGTAAACACAAGGCCGTAACTTCCATTGAGGCAAGTGAGGCAATTGCCTCACTAAAATTTCGACACAGATTTTTTATGGTAATTAAATACAAAATATAAGTCAACCTTAATTTCTATAACTTTTCATCATTCCTTTTAAATTATTCTTCCTGTATATAACTCAGCATCCCAACAGGTGATGTTCAGTTTCGATTACATTAACCTAGTAGCGAAAATCCTCGTGGATATCTGGTTAAAAACAGGCTCTGCATGGCAGAAAAAGGAATAGCGATACTGAAGGTAAAAACGGAATAATTCTAGTAAACTAATGTTGTTTGTGAATAGAGTCTGAGTATTGAATCTAACTTTATTCGAACTAGTCCAAAGATGTTAGGTAGACTGACAAATCAAGTACTGGGCAACGCAAGGGGGCAGTCCTGTCTGCATATTCATTTCTCCTTTTCACCAAATTTACTCGTTCTCTTTACAGATAAACAAAATATAAATAATATGAAACATGCAGGATTAGTTTTTATTCATGTTTCTTTAACCTTAAAAATTGAAAGAACATCCCGTATTTCGATTTGACATAATTGAGGAACGGTAGGAAACAGGATTTTATTTTTACTTATATTCGGGACTACAGAATTTCATATCTTTATATTCGGCATTTTGAAATCGGACACCCCAACCCCTAAATTTACAGATTCTGAACTAAAATATCTTACCACCAACTATTTCCAGAAATAATTTGAAATCACGGACCTCCATGTAAACGTCGAAAACTCTATTCCAATTCCCCTGTACCCATATCATACAAGTAAACTAACTAATAGTGTGCTACCGCTAGAAACACAGACTGCCCCGAAACGACTAAAAACTTGGAAAAGGGCATGCATGAGTGGCGAGAGATTAATATGCTGTCTTGCCATGCTCCATGTTCATGGCGATAAGGATGCCAGCAGACCAAATATTCTGAAACGATGTGACAAAACCGGTCATAGAAAAATTGGCAATATCTACTGAATCGATGTGTGTTCTATGTTCTTGCGACAGACTCACATTGCTATTTGGAATTGTATGTGACATATAAATTTTTAATAAATAAAGATGTTAAACATTTGGTGTTAGTAAATGTCTTTAAATATGAAAAATTTATATAAAAAGTGTCCAAATTTAAAACATTATCAAACTCTCTGGAAATGCCTAGAATGCAGGATTTTGCACCATTCATTCAGTACCCTCCAAAAAACATTTGTTTTGCCTCACTAAAATAAAATGTCTAGTCACGGCCTTGAAACAACATATGATTAAGTAATAGAAATAAAGAACCAATTGGACGATGCTTACGAATTAGGGTTAAACGTTCAGTGACATATATCATGTGCATATGATAATGACAACACGTTATAAGTACCCTGTGTTGTATTAGAAAGACACGTTCAGTCGGATTTGAGAACGTGCTACTTTGAACAGACACAAAAATTGAGGCTGATTGAAAACGTTAATAATAAATTCATGCGTATTCCAGCGGCCAATCCATATCACACTATATTGAAGTGACACACCCTTCAATAAAATGCAATAAAAGTCAAAATAAAAATGCTCTTACTAGTAAATCACAACCGAAATGAATGACAGACGGACATTTTTACAAAACTTAATGAACAATTGAAATCAAGATATTTGAGGTTTGCGTTATTTCGCAAAGGTTTGCGTTATAACGCAAAGGTTTGCGTTATGTACAACGCAAAGGTCTGCGTTTTATCGCAAAGGTTTGCATTATATATAACGCAAAAGGTTTGCGTTGTAACGCAAATATAGGACGAAATTTTTTTTTTTAAATGTGTTGCGCTAATTCGCTTCCGTAGGATACTGTTGCACCGTATTATCATTTTTTTTTTACTCAGGAACATCTCATTCTTAACTTTTTCTATAGGAAAATATAAAGGTAGCAAAAATAACTGTGGCTAAATTACTCTTAACTGACACAATTTCAAATGTCCAACCCATTAACAGACCTTATTCCCATAATTTTCACTAAAACGTGGTAATATTCACGTTTTATTACAATTATGAAATATTTACCAATGTAAATTTATGTTTTAGAACCAAAGTACTATTTTGTGTCCTTTAAATGATATCTAAAATTGTTTGTTCCGACTTTTATTAAAAAAAATGCTATGCGTATAAGCATAAATACTACATACTTGCGCGACGCCTTTTTGATTTTACTGAAAACTGCGTAGACTATGAAATGTTTTTACAAGTGGAAAATGTTCTATGATATATATCATTTTGTCAGACAGTTTTCTTTTTTTGATTTGGTTCTTATAATATGCCAAAAATCTTTATATTTAATAGAGTTTAACATTAAATTGTGCGTTTTACTCTTAACAGACGTATAACCAACCCGATTAACAGACCAATCTCCCATATAGCCGCATACTCAATATAGATTAACCGACCAATCTTTCGGTTAGCCGAGTGTCGGCAGTGATATAATTAGATATTAATTAAGCAACTGACGACATCATATGGATGTATTGTTATATGTAGTGGGGATTTACATTCAATTTGGACGCAGTAGTGCGACACTTCCTGTTTTGATTGTGAACCTTTTGTTAAACAATTAAACAATTAAAATATTGGTAACAATAGCTCTTTAGCACAATGAACTTAAGGTATAAGTTTTACAGATCTATGTTTAAATGTTTACGTATTGCCTGACTGGCTTCATTTGAAATGATAAAAAACCGATCAAAAGATATTTTATGATACTGTGTTTTATTCATCTCGTGGTGATATATTCAGGAATCCGATTAAATTTTAAAGATCTGCACAATTATTTTACCAAAAGGTTAACAATTCTATGTTTATTCTTTCTTTGTGTAAATTGCACTTTTTCGTTTTATTCTGGACATTGTAATATTTCATTAAGTATGAACGGAATGAGATGTGATTGTAGTTCGAGGGATCTAACATTTATACCAACAGAATGTCCACGAAATACATCAGAGTTATATCTGGCTAACAATGACCTTGACCTTTTAGGTAAGGAAACATTTACTAGATATACACAACTCAGCTTTCTAGATATAAGTGACTGTAATATAACGTCAATCGACCAATCAGCTTTCAATAATTTGACACAATTAAAAAACCTGAAATTTTTAAATAATCCATTGAAAAAATTTCAAAGTAACGTTCTTGCACCATTAACTGAGCTAAGAGTTCTTTCCATTTCACATATTTTGCTGTCAACGTATCCAAGAGAGTCCTGGTCTGATGTTTGCAGAATTACAGCATTGGTTTGTGATGATGGCCCATCAAATGGAACATTTTCTGAGATATTTTCTGCCATGAAAAATCTAAACTACTTCGAAGTTGATTATCAGAGTGTTGTTATACATAACTTTACATTTCAATCATTCAAAAGGACGCCTTTAAAGCAATTTAATATCAATGGTCATTTACGAGTGATAGAAATCGATGCTTTTGCACCGTTATAATTACTTTCTAGTCTTATCATTCCAAATCAAAATTTTCTAAAACTATCAAAAACATTACCAGCTTTGCACGTGTTTGAAAATCGACAAATGAATGAACTGGATTTGAGCAATAATTTTAAAAATTATGGTGAATATGTTATTTCGGCTGATCTATTTGCATATATCGGTAACATTTGCGTAAAAAGATTATCTTTGGGTTGGAATGGCATTAGGAGGATAGATGCAACTGCCTTTCAGAAAATGAAATACAAACCTTGTCTTGAATCTTTGAACTTAAATCACAATGACTTTGATTATCATCAGGATCTTATGGCATTATATTTGAATTTCTTTATTAATATCAAAAGAATAGACATTTCTGAGATATCTAGTCGATCTATTGAAAACATTCGAGAACAAAACACTAATGGCACAAGAAGGCTGGATCACAGAGTTATATTAAATACTCGATCAGATTGGATTATCAGACTACCTTCTTCACTTGAATTTGTAAATGCATCATTTATAATTGGACGAAATAATCTGATAAACAGTATAACCATTCAAGGGTATTACAGGATTGAAAATTATTGATTTTACATACACATCATTTGACGACTGCAATTACACAATAAATGGACTTCAGAACGTGTTAATACTTAATGTTTCACATTTCAAATGTGGTGTTTTAAATCCATACATTCTACAATCTGCCGTCAATTTGGAACAGTTGATAATGCAAAGTTCTTCACTAAGTATTGGCCTAAAAGATGATCACCACAGTAAATTCCTCCATGGACTCAAACGTTTGCAGTATATAGACTTTTCGAAAAATGCATTTGAAGACCAATTCAGAACTTCAACATTTAAAAGTCAATTAGACAGTGTGCAATCTTTGATACTTGAAAGAAATTTATTCACAAGTGTTCCCTTAAATTTAGAAGACTTCAACCGTCTAAGTTTCCTAAACATCAGAAATAACAAGATAGCTTACTTGATAACTAAAGAAATTAACGCCATTGAAGTGCTATTCAGAAAATCAAATAGAACAATGACAGTCTTATTAGATGGCAACCCTCTTGTTTGTACTTGTGCTTCATTAGATTTTGTAGAATGGTTATTTACTACTAAAGTGAAACTTGACAGCAATGGTAGTTATTCGTGTCTCCGAAACGATGGAAATATTACAACAACAAATGCTGTCTACAATCACTTGCGAATTTTAAGAATAAGATGTATTACGACAGTATGGTTTATTTTTTCAGTAACATTATTCGGTGTGCTTCTTTTATTCATTCTAGTTGGATATCGTTACAAATTGCACCTACAATACTTTTGTTTATTTATCGGAATGGCCAATCCACTTTTCCTGAAGTCTAAAAAAAGAAACACTTGAATATGATGCATATGTAGCTTATTGCGATGGGGACTATGAATGGGTATATGGACCTTTGCGCATATTTCTCGAAGAGAGACGAAATTTCAAACTTCTTTTGTTAGAGGAGATGTCCTTGCTGGAGAACATAGACTTTTTGCTTTAAACAATTCTATTCCAAAATGCAAAAAGATAATCTTAGTGATTTCGAAAGAGTTTGTTAACAATGATTGGGCATACTACGAAGCAACTGAAGGAATTGAACATTTCCTGGGATTACAAGCGAGAATAATTGTTATAAACCTGGAAAATATAACCAAAACAGAAATACCGCAATGTGTTCTTCAAATGATGTCATTGGACGCCAACGATCATATTCGCAAAACAGACACATTAAATGAAAATAACATTTTCTGGAAATGTTTAGATCAAGCAATGAAACGTTAATGAAGGACAGTGTCGTTATAGCTTTTTCAATTGATGCTATTCAACAATTGTTGTTTCATTGTACAAATGCATTGTCAGTCTAAAGCGTATGCAAATAAAGTAAACATTAAAAACCTGCACGGTGGTACTATAGATATGATGACCACTATATAAACGAAAGGAATAAAAGAAACCAATAACATTAAAATACGACTAGATGTGCTTGCAGGTATGAGCAACAATTTTACCTTAACAAAAATGTATTTAAAAATCTTATTACAGACGATCATATGACTGTGTAAAATATCATTATCGGTTAATGCTTATATATATATATATATATACATGTATTTTTATAAAAAAAACCTATAAAATTGAAATAGCGTTTTAGGTCAATTACATGAGTTTGACATTTTATGAGGTGACATCCCACAAGAGTTTATGAACAAATTCTCGAGATTATTTAACCTGCTTATTCAAATTAGCACAAAAGTCATAATTTTGAAATAGTTAGCAAAGGTACCAGGATTATAATTTAGTATACCAGACGCGCGTTTCGTCTACATAAGACTCATCAGTGACGCACATTTCAAAATTTTTATAAAGCCAAACAAGTACAAAATTGAAGAGCACTGAGGATCCAAAATTCCCAAAAGTTGTGCCAAATACGGGTAAGGTAATCTATGCCTGGGATGAGAAAATCCTTAGTTTTTTGAAAAATTCAAAGTTTTGTATACAGGAAATTTATAAAGATGACCACATCCTTGAAAACACTTACTATTTGTTCAATACAAAAGACCATTTCATTGCTCTAATCTTATGTATTTCTTTTTTGAATTTGGTGTTTATGGTGCAGGTAACTCCAGAAAAGTGCTTCGGCCGAAACCCATTTTTGAAGTTTTACTTTCATTTATACAAATTCTAGAGTACAAGTTACCACCGGTTGTTATCAAAAAACAATGTTACATCATTTTGTCAAACAGACATGCTTGATTGTGTGCTAATTATGTGTTTGAAACAACCCATATTTGTTTATTTAAAGTTAATATTTTTATATTTTAACAGGACGAAGCTATATTGCATACACTACAAGGTTAGGAAATTATGTGAAGTAAAACGATGGTCTTTGTTTTCTTCCCATTTAAATACAATTAGAAGTAAAGGTTAAAATGAATGACACCATTTTAATACACGCATAAAAGGAAATCCATCCGTTATAAGAGCTCCTATTTCCTCTTTTCTGTATTACAAAAACGTATCTGAAATGTCTCATTTTAACAGTATAATTGTTTTTTGTGCAGTGCGATAGATACAAAATCTCGAAAGAACGACTCGAATATCACTTTGTTTATTTAAACCAATATTCTTTCATAGCCAAAGGTTGTTATTTCATACTTATAGATACTGACTAAAATATATCATATGCTATAGAAGAATAAAAAACCTGACAATCTTTTGTAGAACACCACAAAAAGTCTTTCTGTTCATATATAGCATGTAAAAGCCCTCCAAATTCTTCTAACTCGCATGTTGAAAATTGTTGGAAACCTTAACAAAAAGTTTCGTCATTCAAAATTTACTCAATTATTGTTGCATTTCAACTGAGTCAACCACTTAAGATTTTAAGTGTCCTCGGTTGCATCTCACCTTTCAGTTATTGCTTTGTAATATGAATTTCGATTTTCTTGTTCTCGTCAATAAATGTACGAAATAGTCCTAAGAACAAGACAAGTTATCAGCATGGGTTGGTCTTAGTACTAAATACATGACGAACACGGTAAAAAAGACGTTACATTCTTATTTTAACAAAAAAAAAGAGTATGATTGTTAGTAAAATATCTTAATACTGTCATAGACTAAGTTCATGTTAGTAAGTAATGATGCCCGTACACTCCCGGGCAAAGGGGTAAATAATACAGAAGATGAAAAAAAGCAATATACAAAATGTATAAGAATATTTTAGGTTACATATAAATTGTATTTGATTTATCTCTCCCCTCTCTCTCTCTCTCTCTCTCTCTCTCTCTCTCTCTCTCTCTCTCTCTCTCTCTGTGTGTGTGTGTGTGTGTGTGTGTGAATTACTCATATACAAAACTAATACTTTCACTCATCTGTTTTTCTTCAATATGTAGCATGACTTACTTTTTAATAGAATTTGTTTTTAAAGAAATAAATTTGCTCATAGTTTTTTTCTCTTAACTAAACATAGATAAAATGAAAAAAAAAAACAGTTATATAAATAATTCTTTGTAAATATGATTAGCAGATTATATAATAAACTTTCATGTTTGCAACCAAGAAACACATTCTCTTTGTTGAGATCAAAGTTTACAAAAAAAGTTTCACAATATTGGAAAAAGACTGTCACAATTGAAATGTTATTGGGCATTCAAAAACAGGTGTTCAATGGTTTCTTCTCCAAGTTTACAAAATGTACATAACCTTGTTTTTTTAATTTGATTTTGAACAAAAGGTATTAGTTGCTATACTCCTATGCAAAAAACTATAATTGAAAGGTTCTTAAATAAGCATCTCTACAACACTTTTTTGTTTTCATGAAATATTCTGACCATTCTGTAGTATCAATAAGTAACAGTTCTTCCCATTTCAAAAATTTGATTGTTGGAAGTTGAATAACTGCATCTACTCAGTTTACATATACAAATTTAGCTTTCGCTTACACATGTTACGCATCTGGTTCAGGAAAATTGGTACCGTTAATGTTATTACACCTGATCTTTTAAAAGAAAGTATCACCAGTGTTAGACTTATCTAAATCTTGATTTAGACAGTTTTCTTTAAGGCATTTTTTCATAGTGTTAGAGATTTTTGATATCAGACCATAATATTTAATAAAATTGTTGGTTTGTACTTGCTCAAATTTATAAAAAAAATCATATTTTCACGAATAATAAGGTCACTTACTGACTGCACAGACCCCTTTTCCCATTGTATGTAATATGGGAAATCATCCAAAGAAGAAAAGTTCAAAATATCTAAGAATAAAATGTCATTGACAGAAATCTCAGTAACACGAAGCCTTGGCTCACACCGAACCACACGCTAAAAAGAGATCCCAAAAGTTACTAGATAAGTGTAAAACTATTCAAACGGGAAAACCAACAGTATAATCTATTAAAAAAAACAAGAAACGAGAAACACTTTTGAACCACATCAACAAACGACAACTACAACATCAGACTCATGACAGGAAAATGTAAACCAACTTAGCAAAAAAGCTCGATATCCGACAATGAATGAATGAGGTGTGAGAGATTAGTAAAATATAAATATATTATAGCAGGTTGTGGATATCTTAACGCCAAGTTATAATTTGATTTTGAGTAGTTCAAGTTATATCCAAATTAATTGTACCTAAAACAGGGAACACACAACATTGCTAGTGTAATCAACGAACGATCCTTTTGATAAACATATCAAACTTTCTGATGTAGAACTGTTTTCTTATTACAACTCTCATTTGTCTTTTGAATTTTTGAAATACTAAGTCTTTTCTACCTCGGAAATAGTTTACCTTAGCTGTTTTTGGCACAATTTTTAGGAATTTTGGATTTAATGCTCTTCAACAATGTTCAACTTCGTATTTTATTTGACCTTTTTATTTTTTTTGGATATCCAGCGTCACTGATGAGTCTTTGGTAGACGAAATGTGCGTCTTGCGTTAATACAAAATTTAATTCTTGTATCTATGATGAGTTTATTGTCAGAAAGATAGTCACTTAAAAAATAGTATCTCAAGCATAATTTGATCTTAAACTAACCAGAGAGGCAAAAGACACCAAGAACATATTGAGGCAAATAAGTCAAAAACATGCTGATATTCTAATGGCATAGAAAAACGACAATTCACCAAAAACAAAGAGCTGTACAACAGTACGAACCCAAATGGCCAGGCTACACACACACGTCATCAATTAAAGTGGGAAATAGTTATCCAGTGGAAACTTTCACGAATAACCAATTACGTTTAAACAGCAGGACAACAAAACAACACTCAAGTATTTCACAAACGTAGCCGTGTATATAATATGTGTTAATGTAATGCCATCTTTAACTGTATAGGATAGCTTAATTTTGGAACATTAAAACAATCTTAAAATACCACTAAACAGATAGTCATTATTTATAAGAAAAACGAAAATTATGTGTATTTCATTTCTTGGTGAAAACTGTCTCATTGATCATGTTGATGTATACTCCTTATTATACAATTACTCAATCTTGTATAAGTATCAAGCAAACTGATTTAATTTTTTTCTACATATACATGCCATACATCACAGTAACAGAAGTCGGGTCTTGGCCTTTAATGGTTTACTTTTTACAAAAAACAAAAACTGAAAACAACATGTTTAATTATTTAATGAGTCCTAAGCGCATTTCTAGATTTACTTTTATCAGTGACGTTCAGAGCCAAATATTTGAAAGCCGATACTGTATAAATACCAAAACAGAGGTATCGACCCAGTGCTGTATTTAAAAAAAAAAAAAAACACGTTTAATAATTTAATGCGTCCGAGGCGCTTTTCTGGGTACATCTTCAATTGTGAACTGGATAAAGAGTAGTTTCATTAGCACTCATACCACATTTTCTTATCTGTGTCTTTTATAGAAAGTCAATAACCGATCTCTTTATAATCTGTTCAATTTTGTATTTAAGATATTAATTTCAAATATTAGTGAACACTTTAGTAACAATTCACTTTCTTCTTATAGCATCTCTGTTGTTACTTTTGTATACTCTTGTAACTAAAGATAAGCGCAATGAAAGTGCATACGGGCATCTTTGGTTACTTATATGCATTTCATTTGGTCTCTAGTGGTCTTCAGTGGTTTAAATGGCAATCATACTTCCCTTTGTTTAATTGTTAGTGCATATAATTTTTAAAGATGCGGCTAATTCATCGCCAAAAAGTAAGTTCTTCTATAATAATCATGTTTATCATGTGTATTGAACTAAGGCCATGCTAAAACTATTTATTTATATTCGATGTATTGAGATCCATAAATTGTAGCGAGTACGCGAAACGTTATTTCAATACTTTTTTTTCGGAATGAAAATTAAGCAATTCACAAGGCATGCGATAAATAATATGTAGCTTGGTTTTGTGTGTGTATTTTAGTCTAGGCGCCATCTAAATAAATATCGAGATGACTAATTAAACAACCGACGGTCACATAACACGATATAAACATAAACATAACTAGATATATGGACCTAATGCAAATGGATATTTCTATGTCATTGTGATTTCAATTTTGAGGTTAAAAGGATGTACATTTTCGATTTTACCTGTATTAGAACGGTTTTTAGTTGATTGAATCAGACACATCAAATTATTTACCTCTGTTTCACTTTCAATGAATGCTGACATTCTTTTCCTTTATATATCATAACAATCATTAGTCATGTATAATCCATCTCTAGCTTAAGGGTTAAATTAAAGTTCAATTGGATACGAATTCAATGAGGTCTTATTATTCTCTTGCAAGTGAATAATTCATCATCGATATTTTTCTAGCTTATTTTGACAAGATATAAGCATTCTGACTGCTAATAGCGAATTGTATTTATTTCCGTTTAATAAATGATTGAACAAAAGTTTGTATGTATTTCGTAGCTTGTGTCCCCAGAACAATGCACTATCATTATATATATATACGTATAAAAACAGTAATGGCTATTTAAAAATATCACTTTACATTTTCCAAATGATATTTGGTGGAAGTGTTAAGTATGTTATCTTGAATCTAATAAGAGGACACGAGCAGTTACATTTTTAAATAAAAGAAATTTTACTACTTCAAACCTTTATTTCAATTTGTTCGAATTCTTTTACCTGTTAAAATAGGTAATTTTATACAAAATAGATTTACTAATCTACATTGGTTAGAGGTATAGGGGGAGGGTTGAGATCTCACAAACATGTTAAACATGTTAAACCCCGCCGCAGTTTTGCGCCTGTCCCAAGTCAGGAGCCTCTGGCCTTTGTTAGTCTTGTATTATTTTAATTTTAGTTTCTTGTGTACAATTTGGAAATTAGTATGGCGTTCTTTATCACTGGACTAGTATATATTTGTTTAGGGGCCAGCATAAGGACGCCTCCGGGTGCGAGAATTTCTCGATACATTGAAGACCTGTTGGTGACCCTCTGCTGTTGTTTTTAATTTGGTCGGGTTGTTGTCTCTTTGACACATTCCCCATTTCCATTCTCAATTTTATTAGGTATAAGGAAGTGGTATTTAAAATGAAAGAAAAACGTTATCATTTTAAAACATGAAACTTTACTATTGCATACAACGTTGTCACATCCTGTTAGAATATTTAATTTTCATTGAACAAAATACACATGGTTTGTATGCGTCACGGTACAATGAACTTATATCAAATACATATTGTACAAAATAATTTCACATTTTTCAATGACAGTCACGTGATCTTTGTTTATTTTTTTCGTTGGGTACTTCAATATTGGTGATTGATGCGCTGAGTTTTGGTACTTCCTATTTTATTTTTTCGTTGGGTACTTGGATGTTGGTGATTGATGCGTAGAATTTTGGTACTTTCTCTTTTCCTTTTTCGTTGGGTACTTGTTCCAAATAGATGTAAAATTTTAACTCTACATGATTTAAAAAATATTCGACAATTATTTTTCTTAGGGGTTAGTGATCCCCATTTAACAAAAAAGTATGATAAATGTAATATATTGATGTCTTTTTCTTTTTTTTTATATACTAATACAAAGCCCACTAATTTAGATATCTCAGCATATATCAATTAAAAAAATATGAATTCAAAAATTATTTAATATCGTAATTTAATCATCTATCATTTATAAATGACAAAGTTGTCTTCATTAACGTTTCATGGCTAGATCCATTTGTTTTAGATTTATGAGTTTGACTGTCCCTTTGGTATCTTTCGTCCCTCTTTTAAATAGTCTCGATACATTTGTACAGAAAGTTACATGTGATGACATCTTATAAAATATTGAAATTTACGTATTTTGACCAAAAGATGTCATTTCCCTTTGGTATCTTTCGTCCCTCTTTCAAGCATAGTTTAAAAAAAAAAAAAAAAATAACAATCCTGTCTTCATTAACGTTGCATGGCTTGATCTAGACATTTCCAGAAAATGTTATTTTCATTTAATGTGTCTGTTTTACGAATGTGGTCATTGGCGTCCAGTGACACCATTTGCATTACACATTGCGGTATTTCTGATTTGGTAATACTCTCCAAGCTTATAACAATTATTTTTGCTTGTAACCCAATAAAATGCTCAATTCCAACAGTAGCTTCATAGCTCGCCCATTCATTGTTCACAAACTCATTTGAAATAATTTAGATCATCTTTTTGCATTTTGAAATGGAATTACTTATGGCAAGTCTATTTTGACCAGGCCGTACACCCCCATCTCCTCTGTCTGACAAAAGAAGTTTATAATTGCGTCTCTCTTCTAGAAATGAACGCAGCGGTCCAAACACCCATTTGTAGTCGCCTTCGCAATAAGCTATATATGTATCATATTCAAGTGTTTTTTCTTTTGACTTCTGGAAAAGTGGATTGGCCATTCCGATAAATAAACAAAAGTATTGTAGGTGCAATTTGTAGCGATATCCAAGTAGGATAAATAATAGAAGTACACCGAATAAAGTTGCAGAAAAAAATAACCATACTGTCGTAATACATCTTATTCTCATACTTTGCAATTGATTATAGACAACATTTGTTGTAATATTTCCATCGCTTCTGACACACGAATAACTACCATTGCTGTCAAGTTTCACTTTAGTAGTAAATAACCAGTCTACAAAATCTAATGAAGCACAAGTACAAACAAGAGGGTTGCCCTCTAATAAGACTGTCATTGTTCTATTTGATTTTTCAAATAGAACTTCAATCGCGTCAGTTTCTTTAGTTGTTAAATACGCTATTTTGTTGTTTCTGATGTTAAGGAAACTAAGAATGTTCAAGTCTTCTAGATTTAATGGAATACTTGTGAAAAAATTTCCTTCAAGTATCAAACATTGTAAACTGTCTAATTGACTTTTAAATGTAGAAGTTCTGAATTGGTCTTCGAATGCATTTCTTGAAAAGTCTATACACTACAAATGTTTCAGTCCGTTAAGGAATTTACCTTGGTGATCCTCTTTAAGACCAACACTTAGTGAAGAACTTTGCATTATTAACTGTTCCAAATTGACGGCAGATTTCAGAAGGTTGGGATTTAAAAGTCCGCATTTGAAATGTGAAACATTAAGTATTACCACGTTCTGAAATCCTTTTAATGTGTAGTTGCAGTCCGCAAGTGATGTGTATGTAAAATCAATGATTTTCAATCGTGTGATACCCTTGAATGTTTTACTGTTGATCATGCCAAAATCATGGCCAATTATAAAGGAGGCGTTTAAGAATTCGAGAGAAGAAGGAAGTCTTATTGAGTAATCTTTTTGCTTATCAGTTTTAAGACCATGGTCTCTCGTTCGTCTAGAACTATCACTCTTTTGTTTTTGAACATTTTGAATAAAGTTACCACTAATTAAAGACATGTCTATTCTCTTGATATTGATAAAGAAATTGAAATATAAAAAGATATATTCCTGGTGAAAATCAAATTTATTCTTACTTAAGTCTAAAGTCTCAAGACAGTTTCTGTATTTCATTTTCTGGAAGGCGGATGCATCTATAAGCCTGATATCGTTGTCGCTTAAAGACAATCTGTTTACGCATATGTTACCGATATATGCAAATAGATCAGCAGAAATAACGTATTCGCCATAACTTTTGAAATTATCGCTCAAATCCAATTCATCCATCTGTCGATTTTCAAACACACGTAAAGCTAGTAAAGTATTTGATAATTTTGAGAATCTTTGACCTAGCGTACTTAGACTAGAAAGTACTTCTAACGGTGCAAAAGTATCGATTTCTATTTCTCGTATACCGCCATTGATACATAAATACTTTAATAGCGTCCTTTTAAATGAATCAAATGTATAGTTATGTATAACATAACCTTCATAATCGCAATGGAAATAATGAAGATTTTTCATGACAGAAAATATCTCCGCGAATGATCCATTTGACGGTCCACCATAAGTAAACACCTTTGTTAAATTTAAAACATCCGACCACGCCTCTCTTGGATACGTTGACAACAAGTTATGTGATATATGAAGTACTTGTAGGTCAACTAGTGGTGCAAATATATTCCCTTGAAACGTTTTCATTGGATTATCGAATAAATTGAGTTCGGTTAAATGTATCAATTGTTCAAAAGCTGATTTATCTATTGCACTTATGTTACAGCTGCTCATATCCAGAGATCTAAGCTGTGTATATCTAGTAAACGTTTCCGTAACTAGACTGTTAAGGTTATTTTTCATCAGAAGTAAATCTTTTGTGTTTGATGGACATTCTGCTGCCGGTATGAATGTTACATTCCTTGAACTACAGTCACATCGTATGTCATTCACATGTATTGTAATATCACAATGTCTTGAATAAACAAATGAAAGAATACAGTTAACACAAATAAAGAATAAAAGTTGTAGTATCACCATTTTTCAAATCAATTGTAAATCTTTTACTTTTAATATCCCTATTTTTGAGTACATAAACACAAAATTAAGCGCTCCGATCATTAAACATTATAATATATAATACAGATTTCCAAAACGGATCCAACCAAGCGAAAATCAACATAATTAAATATATAATGGTAAATACTTGAAGTTTATTGTTGATATGTTACAAAGGTGATAATTGTTTGGCGGAAGATAAACAGGAAGTACGGGCGATTACATGAAATAGAAATTCCAACTACCTGATACATCCTCATTTTATTGTCGGTTCATTTAACAATTTTTAAAAGTAATTAATATATCATAAAACAGATTTTAATCAAATCACGTGACAATATTTTTAAAGATGCACTCACACAGTGCAACACCCCTTTACCTGACACAATTATACTTATTATAACGTCAATTTCTTGAACAGTTTTAAAAATATATATACTACATTAAAATATTAAATATTTGTGTGTAAACCTAAACGTCAAGAAAATTAAGAAATCGGTTTTTGAAATGGAATCTGAAGACGGATAGAGGCTAACGAAACAATATCTGCCGCTTTCTGTTTTTAAAATGTGTGTTGAAAAAATATCAATTATAAAAAAGACACAAAAGACGAGACAGTTCTTCTGAACTGCCTTCATCAAAGATCTTTTATATCAGAAATAAACTGAAACCATTTAAATTTATCAAAACACATGTACAGGAATAAAGGTACACACTTACTTCATGTATCAAAATGCGACGATTTTTCTTTTGCTTTTTCCAGCTACATTTGATGATTACTCATGATACAAAATTGACAGCAATAACGCTTTTATTTTAAGTAATGATCGTCGCTTTCAGAAAATATATTCATAATCATCAATAAAGACTGTCAATGTCATTAAAAAAAACTCCGGAAAAGGACAACTTTAGGCAGAATAAAATGAACTCATGTTACTGCAGATGCTTCGGAAATGTAGATATTATACTGCTCATGGGGCACGTATCGTTTTGCTCTCCTGATGACAAACTTGTTTTTAAACTTCATTCGAATATGTCACATCCGAGAAAAAAGAAGGTCAAGAAGATTTAAAGGGTTGGTATTTTTATGTTCGGTTGAAAGTCTTAAACTACGTATCCGTTAAAACCCCTAACTGAAACATAAATGGTTGTATAGCAGAAAGTCGAAAACTAGCGGGATCTTCTTAATTTAATTTAAAAGATTTTTTGTCAATTTGTACTTAAAAATAGAGGCAGATGAAAATCAAACTCTAATCTGTACTAAGTGAGTTTTTTTTTTATTTATTTTATGTATGAGTATCCTGACACGTCATTTGTTGTTGCATATCATATTTGTTTTTCGTTCATCATTTTTTACATATATCAGGCCGTTCGTTTTCTTGTTTGAATTGTTTAACATTTCCCTTACCGAAAAATAAGCCCTGCGGCAAACATTTGCCGCAACCATTTTACCATGCAAATGAAGTTTGCGGCAAGCTTGCGGCA
Source organism: Mytilus galloprovincialis (assembly GCF_965363235.1). Taxonomy (NCBI): domain Eukaryota; kingdom Metazoa; phylum Mollusca; class Bivalvia; order Mytilida; family Mytilidae; genus Mytilus; species Mytilus galloprovincialis. Next base: position 3,838,127 of record NC_134850.1, read on the forward strand.
AACATAATTATGCAAATAAGATTTGCCGCAAGCTTGCAGCAATTGTTTGTTGCAAGCTTGCAGCAAATGTTTGTTGCAAACTTGCGACAAACCTGCAGGAACTACACATATACCAATGTCATGTGTGTAGACACATTCAATTTATCTCTTTCAAATTACACAGCAACATTTTTAAAAAGTCAATTTCTGTCTTTATACAAACAGTCATTGAAAGAATTCTTGCAAACGCATGAGATGTGATGTAATACATACATGCATTTGAGTTTTGAAAAAGGGGCAGGATTCATTCTCAAATGACATAATATACCTGTATTAAAAACTGAAAAAGGTAAAATCTCAAGATGTATTGAGTATAAAGCTAGGTATAATTGCATTACAGAATTTAACTTAATCTTAATAAACATGATCATGATGGTTCAGTACATCAGTAACAAATTCAAACTTATAATAGCTTAACGTAAGTTTTTCAATCACACATATATGTATATATTGTTGCTTACTTAATTATGTATGATGATAACATTAATTATTTTATTAAAACATTTGTACTTACACAATTACATACTGATTATCCCATATTATTGAACCAAAATGCCTTCATGATCTCTATCATGTGAAATGCATTTCCAAACACAACCAATATGACCTAGCCACAATTTCAAATTGTTAGCATCCAGGAAGTGCCAACTAGGCATGCCCAGTCAATATTGTGTAATTCCTGCAATGTTCTGGCAAACATATAGAATGGTCAAAGTTTTCTGCAATCTTGCGGCAAACATATTGAATGGTCAAAGTTTTCTGCAATCTTGCGGCAAACATATTGAATGGTCAAAGTTTTCTCCAATCTTGCGGCAAACATTCTTAATTATTTTAAACTTTCTGACAATCTTACGGCAAACATTGATGTTTCTGCAAACTTGCAGCAATGTTTGCCGGAAGTTTGCAGCAAGCAGCAAACATCTGCAAACAATTTTTTCTGTGTTCCTGCAAACTTTTTGTTTGCCGCAAGCTTGCAGCAAGTCTGCTGCAAGTTTGCGGCAAACAATTCAGTTTCATAAGGGTTGTCACGTCGATGCCTTTATACCACATCTTCCTTTTTAATTTCATAAGTCGAAAATCAACTGAAAACGACATGGTTAAAAAAGAAAAACAAATATACAACAACAGTACACAAAACTCAACATATTTAACCAAAGACTGAGCAACACGAACCTCATATTTATCTGGTGCTTATCTAAGGGGCTCCTAAAGGGTCTGCAAATCTTGCTCCATATGTTGCTCGTATTCTATTTATCACATCAATACAAATCTAGTGATTATTTTAATTCGATATGTCACGTTGTGAACATATCCGTGTATCTGCAGTACAAACCCGGAGAAGACATTTGAATTTTTGTGTCATTGTGTTAAAGGATTAACTTTGGTTTCATTTTCTGTTTTTGAACTGTTTATATAATATCTTCATCTTAATCTATAAATTGTTAAAGAGTCTACTCAAATTACAATAAGCTTTCTAATTAAGTATAAAATAAACGTACACATGTTAAACGTCAAGTAAACAACAATAACTAACACGACTAACTTAAACCTGGTTAAAACATTAGCACTAAACACACCTGTAATCTGTAATAAAGATAACTCCTTCTGGCATAAATGTGAGTATTACTACTGTTTCAATAAGTGAGTCTTTGAAAATGGGCAAAACAAATAATTTAATAATTTGACAATACTAATTTATTCTAATCTGATACAAAATGGTCAACTCATTGTTAGTAATGCAACGAAAGACATTGCTCGAAGCCATATGGGATATTTGAATTTCATCGAAATTATGTTTGTCGGTATATTAATGACTCCTTATGAGGATAATAGCAAAACATAATACATTAATTAGTTTGAAAGATCAGAGAATTTATGTAAAAAGATGTTTGCTAAATCTTCTTTTTGTTATATAAAATTCAAATAACGGTTCTTTATTGAACGTTTAATGTTTAATATAAGGTATAATCCTGACAAATCTATTATGCAGAATGTTTATTAGTTTAACCAGCATATATATCTTAAACGGGCACTGGCTATCAAGTTTATGTTCACCAATTAGACTCAAATTCTCATATTTTGTACTAAAACGTATATTCAAATTATCAAAAAAATCTAAAAGAAATAATGTCCAAGGCACGTGCTAGATAGTATGTGTGAACGTTTCTTGTGAATTTTTTTCTGGACTCCATTTAATTAACTATCGAGTTGACCTCCGAGTAGTGACGGCTGTCATATATAAAGCGAAACAAACATATATATTATAGAAAAAATAGAATAGCTAATATTTTTTCTAGGTGTTTTTACTTTCATAATATAAACATTTGTTTATCATCATTTGTACCTAGGCTATTGAATATTCTAAATTTAAACTTATAAATCTATCGCTAATGGTTTTGTTTTGTTTTGTATTCCATTTTCTTATCATTTTGGTTTTTTTTGCTTGTTTAAATTTGTATTGCAACGTTACAGACTGTAAATGTTTCATGACAATAACGGAATGCTGACCACCGCTTGGTATCGAAAATTGATTCTTTAGCGGTCGTTTTCTTCGATATATGCCGAATGACAGCCATGAAAATAGTCCATTTACAAGTAGAATATATTCCAATAAAAACAAGTAGATACACAAAACTCATAAATACACATTTTATTACTTGAGTATCCATTAATATAATTACAGTACTGCTGTTTTTAAATAATTTGTCAATTTATCCTATTAATTAAAATAAATTCAGAATATTCAGGAAACAATAACCATGCAACACAGGGTTCATCTTTCTCCGAACATTACTTCACAGTATCGTGGTAGTTCACAAGAAGAGCGAATTTGTATTTACAACCACAATAAACAAAACATGAGGTTAAGCATCACACAGGTAAAATTTATATTTTGTCATTCGTTTACCTTTGATGGGGAGCCTAATTACATTAGGTTGAGGGCTAGATATGAGTTCATCTTAGTCGAAATTAAACTGACAAAGCCATTTGGCATTTCTAAACATGAAAAATACATGTAGACGAAGAACAGTACACCAAACACAACATAGAAAAGTAAAGTCTGGGCAATACACTTATTCGCTATTTAAGTTCTTCAATTACACAACTTTTTCATCCAGTTGAAGCTGGGACCCTGTTTAAACAATTCACCATGCATGATACTTTTTAATGAGACCTGTTTAAACTACCGTAAATACTTCAAACACAATATTTTTTACTTCAATTTGTATTTCGAAAAAAGTGGATCATACTCTATTGAAGTTTCTTGATGATCGCTTTATAAAGTTTTTCCCCCCTTCGCTCACTACTGATGACCTCTATTTTCGGCGGCATGACCCAAACAGGAAGTTGTATAAATGACTGTTTTACCCGGATTGGACTAAATAGCGATAAGGTGTATACGGACCCAATTAAATACTAGGAGTGATAAGGAAAGAAAGCAGTTTCTGCTCCGAATGTAGAACCCCTCGTTTTGCTCATAGTGCAAATCCGGAAATAACTCTTAATTCCGTAGGTCACACTACATGTACTTAGGAAAAAGTGGACGGGATATAACTAGTTGTATAGGTATTTGTATTAAAGAGATATACAATCTTTGTTTTGGTTTTCACATTCTAGCTGACAAAAATAATAAAATTGCTGATTACCGAAATTTTAAATGCCTATGCAACTGGTAATCTTAGTTTTGAATTGTATCATCTTATATGTTGTGTTAGAAAATAATCATAATATCCAAAATGCGATTTGATATTTCTAAAACTCAAATGCTCTCAGTTTCATGGCCCATGTTTTTAGAAAACTGCGTAAACTTATAACATTTCCAAGTGCATCAGTTGTATACTACTTTCTGCATTGTCCAGCAAGTTTGGAAGATTTTATTGCTAAAATATACAGATCCGCATCCAGGAGCGGATCCAGCCATTTTATAAAAAAGGGGTTCCCATCCTAGCGCAATCGTATTTCCCCATTCAAATGAATAGATCGTAAAAAAGGGAATCCAACACCCGGAACCCCAATCTCCCTTTTAGATTCACCACTGGCAGCAAACACTTATTTTCAGTGTAAATTGTCAACATTTGTCTTGCAGCAAATACAGATTGAATCTTAAGTAAAGGCAACAGTAGTATACCGTTGTTCGATATTCATGAATCATTTGAAAAAATAACAAATATGGGTACATGTAACAACTAAAACTGAAGGAAACACATCAAATATAAGAGGAGAACTACGACACAACATTAAAATGTAACACACAGAAACAAACTATACTATAACACTAGCAAATTTTCCTAACTTGGTACAGGAGATTTTAATAATAAAAAAAAATGGTAAGTTTAACCTGGTTTTATGGCATGCCAACCCTCCCGCTGTTATTGCAATGTTAAATATAACATTAAAATATACTTGACCTTCTTTTATAACATTAAGTGTTCTTTCATCATGTGAAAAACACCAAATGTGAATTTCGACAATCATGACAATAACTGATCATAATTATGTCTTCAATCATCATGGTTATGCCTGAGGCCAAAGTATTTTTAAAATCGAAACATAATTTCAACGTCGAATAATAAAATAGTAAACAATAGTGGATCTGTTAAAACCTACGATAAAGATAAACAAAAACAAAAGAGTATCATAATTATATACATGAACATGATATTTAAAAAAAAGTTTCTTCAAGCTGATGTTACGCGACCTTCTGAATTGTTTGCAAGTATATATCTTGTCTTGTATTTATTACAAGCTTTTTGGTTGTATTACAGTTTGGTTTAGGTTAATAATTAAAAAAGAGAATAATTGCATTAAAATAAAGAAATTGAAATACAAATACATGCCCGCAAATCATTAAGAATACAGAAATGAAAGCTTCCCCATTCAGATCCTCTTATATGACATGTTTTTTTTTCTGTTAATAGGCGTCACCATTCGTCCCAACTCGGCAGATAGTGTACCTTATAGTAGGAGAGTAACCATTCGTCACAACTCGGCCGATTTCGTACCTTCTAGTAGGAGAGTAGCGGATTTACACGAGGATTGTCGATTGAGACATCACCATACACGATGGAAAGTGGTTGTAGGGTTTTTTATATTTATACTCATAGAGGAACTGATACAGTCTAAAGTAATATGCAATCTTTGGTATCAACTGAGCAAGTCAAAGTTATTGTGGAAAAATATAAATATTAAGGAAACAGCGCAAATAAACATCGTCTTGCAAAATATTTTGATAAATAGTAATCAGATTTCGAACTGAAAAATTGGTCCACTATGGTTAAAGCTAATTTTGCTACAAAGTCGTGAAGTTACATTTGCTAGCCTTTCACATCTAGTCCTTGCTGCAGATCTTCATCTTGATTATACTGAAATTGATGATGAATCTCTGTTTATTTTTGCAAGATCCGCCCGGAATTTGAACTTTCTTTCAGTAATTGGATGCACTGTGACGGATAAAGGCGTTTCTCAAATTACCTGTTCTTGTAAAAAACTAGAATATCTCAGAAAAGGTTCCAGTGACGACAAAATGACATCAGTTTTGTCACTGGCTGCTATTTCAAGAGAGAGTAACTCACTTAAATACATTAATGCACAAAATATAATTTATCATCTCAACAGTATTTAATGGATATCACCAAGTCGTGTAACTACATTTGTTACCTGGACTTAACTGGTAGGTCTGTACTAAATGACTCGGCGCTGAAAATCATTGCAAATAACTGTCCCAGATTAAAAAAGGAAATATTTTCACCCTTTTTTTACCCTTTAAGTATTAGCCAAGAAGAGATGTCTTCAAGAACGAAGATAAATAGTTTGCCAATGAATACAGAAATTACAAACTCAGTAATCAGTAATCAGTATTCATTAGAACCCAATGGTGAAATATGTAAAGAAACATTAATTGATGTTACAATGACTGAAAAGGAAATCTCTGGTTCTCAGCTGTCAGCACTAATAGATCAAAACAAATCAATTAGCAATTTGATGGAACGTCATTGTGAATTGGAACGCCATTGTAAATTAAGAGAGTTGGATGTAAGTTTATAACCGAACCTGACTGATAGGTCCATCGTTCATATCACACAATTTTGTCCTGACTTAAGACAGCTCAACTTTTTAAATTGTGACCAGCTTGAGACGTCTGAGGCGAAGATGATACTCCGTCAAGTATTAAAGAATTGTCAGATTCTTAAGACCATTGGGTAGGTCAAAATGAACCAATATTGAGAACAATAGTACATACTATCACAAATATAACTAGATACCAATAACTATGTAAATGTTGTTATAAACAAGGCAATAGTCATGGAAGTCAAATCGTTAAAAATTCATATTGTCTTTATCTGTACTCTGATATTTTGTTTTTGAGAAGTCAAAGCGGAACTTAACTACATGTTTCTGTATATGTATACAGTTTCAATTATATGAACTCATTATTCTAAATCATGTCAATATTGTTTACTCATAATTTGGCATAGCACAAGGTCATGCGTTTCAGATTCTCTTACTGTTGACTCATCATTTGGTATTGTACAAGTTCATACGTTTCTCGTACTGTTTACTCATAGTTTAGCATTCCACAAGTTCATGCGTTTCTCATACTGTTTATTTATAGTTTGGTAATGTGCAAGGTCGTGATGATGTGTTTCTCATACTGTTTACCTATAGTTTGTTATTGCACAAGGTAATGTGTTTCTTATACTGTTAACCTATAGTTTGACATCGCACACGTTCATGTGTTTCTCATCCTGTTAACGTATAGGTTGGCACTGCACAAGGTCTTGTGTGTATCATACTGTTTACTTATAGTTTGGCATCGCACAAGGTCGTGTGTTTCTCATACTCCATTTTCATCATCTTGAAAGACTGTCGTCAAGTACTTTCAGTAAACAATAGCTACTCGGTTTCTATGATTCATTAGAAAGGTATTTCACTTGACCAATATATTTCATCTTTTAGTACAGTACTGTGATTTTTTTTTATGTAATGAAGTCAACCTTTAGCTTTGATATATAAAAATGATAGAATCTGAAACGAGACGATGTATGAGATATTCTTGCTTTGTAAATGTACGATATCAAGACAAAATATTCAACTCAAACACGCCCTAACATAAAAAGGTGCACTCGATTTTCTCTTTTCGATACAATTGTTACTCATTTTTTGTAATTTTTTCTTGAGTCACATAATGGAAGGGCAGACACGAAAATTGCTGAACTAAAAGATTGATATGCTTTCTGTACGTGGTAATTTAAAAAAAAAATGGAGGTTAAGCATTCTCTACATCCAACTTGAAAGATACCCATGTCGTCGACTTGATATCTAATTGTTCTGCTTAACTATGTACTAGATAAATTGAAAACTTATGCAAATGGTGTAATTGAGAAGAAAATTGTAATTTTGTTTGTTTCTATGAACTTTTAATTTTTTTGTTACTATAGTAAACATTACAGTAAACATTTATCGCCTTCTCTAACAAAGAGCTTCGATTCTTTTGTTTCATTTCAACCGGGCTTCCGACTGAATAGAGTTACGACGTAGACAATGACGTCGCCGTATTATTTTAATGTTCCGGCCAAAAAACCAAACTTCAAGAAGGAGTAGCGTAAAAACTAGCACGGTTGCTAAAGACTTTCTTTGCACCGATCGGATGGATTCGTCTTTCATTTTTGAATCGTATATCAATTTAAAAAAAAGTTCTATTGACCAAATGCAACAAAATAGAAAATCTTGATAATGTAAAAATATCTTCTAATTTTGATAATTTCCCTATATATCCTTTGTATGGAGTGTCATGATGTTAATATCAACGGCTCCATTGTGTAGTTTAATTACGTACACTTCGCCTTAAGAGATATATTACAACATTTCGTCTATTTGTACTTGTGATTTCAATTTGCTGTTTGTCGTGCATATTAATATACGCTTTTAAACCAAACAGTTTATAATATATTGCTCTAAAGAAAGGCAACAGTAGTATACCGCTGTTCGAAATTCATAAATCGATTAAGAAAAAAACAAATCCGGGTTACAAACGAAAACTGAGGGAAAAACATCAAATAAAAGAGAACAACGACACAACAGAAACACGAAGATGCAACACACACAGCTACGAACTATAAGATAACAATGGCCATTTTCCTGACTTAGTACAGGACATTTAAAAAACAATGGTGGGTTGAACCTGGTTTTGTGGTTAGTCAAACCTCCCGCTTTAATGGTAATGTTAAATATAACACTAAAATGACAACAAAACATAACAGGACTACAATACAAATAAATAGAAGAATATGAAATTAATTAACAGTCATAAAAGTTTTTTGGCCATTTAAATATTTTGATTCGAGCTTCACTGATGAGTCATTTGTAGATTAAACGCACTTTGGCATACGAAATTATATTCCTTTTATCTATGATGAGTTATAATGGAAAAAAAACCAAACATTATTCATATTGATAAATTGATACTTAGAAACAAATCCGGAAGTAACATCGTTAGCATTGCTTAATAAAAAATATCTACTTACTTGCTTATGGTTAGGTTAGTGAAGCAATGACAGTCTGATGATAATTGTTTAGGGTTTTATGGTGTTCCCTTAATGATTATCTTAAATACCTTAGTTGGAAGCGTTTTATTATTTTCTGCCACAAAACATTAATAAATAAGAATTAAAGGAGCCATACTTAAAATCAGCTCTTGATAAATGTTCATACACTTATTTGAAGTTTTATCGATTTAATCGTTGGAAAGTAAATGTAGATATTTACGCAAAAAGGAGAGACATGAATGCCTGGTGATAATCATGTCTCCTTTATTTATGTTCTCTATACTTCCATAATGCTATATTGACAGGACCACACTTTTTTCGCGTTCTTATTTGACTTGAAAACTTATACTTAAATTTAATTCATCGTATACAAGGAAACTTTTTTTAATCCCGTTAAATAGTTATTTTAGGGGAAATTTTATATACATAGCTGTGCGTTCGGCGGATGTTTGAACTTGTATATATACTTAGGTTTGATTTATAATTCTACCGTTGATAAAATGTGATGCATTGATGAAGTTTAATGTAGAAAGCGACAAATTTAAGGTAAAAATTAATTTAATATCAATAGTTTAATACACCACTAAGTTAAATTATCATTTGAAAGTTTTGTATTATAGTGGCCGAAATTCAATAAGCAGTCAGTACACTTTTGAAAATATTGCTAAACGTTTGGCTTTGGCTAGTGAAAGAAATACATTGACGGGGCTCTTCACACGAGCAAATGACTTGATTAAAAACAAATAAGTAATCGAAAGCACCCAACGTTATAATACGGACTTTGTACGTTACCATCCTTCGTTCTGTCTTTGGTGAATTGATGTACAATTAACAAACTTATTACTGTGAATTCATTTATTTTCGTGGGTACCAATGTTCGTGGTTTCTACAAAACTTGCATTTTCGTGAATATTTGATTTCGTGGTTCAAACTTTTATATCTGGGCGTCACTGGTGAGTCTTGTGTGGACAAGACGCGTTTTTGGCGTATTGTATTTTAAACCTGATGCCTTTTGTTATCTATTCATCATGTTTTTCTTTGTCTAATGTGTTCTCCTATTTATTTGTATTGTAGTCTTGTAATATTATGTTGCCATTTCAATGTTATATTTAACTTTGCCATTAAAGTGCGAGGTTTGGCATGCCATAAAACCTGGTTTAACCCACTACTTTTATTCCCCTTTAAAAGTGTCCTGTACCAAGTCAGGAAGATGGCCATTGTTATAATATTGTTCGTTTCTGTGTGTGTTGCATTTTAACGTTGAGTCGTTTGTGTTTTCTTTTATTTTTGAGATATTGAGATAAGACGTGGCACGGTACTTGTCTATCCCAAATTCACATATTTCGTTTTGATGTTATATTTGTTATTCTCGTGGTGTTTTGTCTGTTGCTTGGTCCGTTTCTGTATGTGTTGCGTTTCGGTGTTGTGTCGTTGTTCTCCTCTTATATTTGATGCGTTTCCCTCGGTTTTAGTTTGTTACCCCGATTATGTTTTTTGTCCATGGATTTATGAGTTTTGAACAGCGGTATACTACTGTTGCCTTTATTTGCCAAAGTCTGCATATAACCTTGTTTGAAATTTGTCATTCGTTAAACAGTTAATTTCGAAGTTCATCTGTACTCACGAAATCTACGGAAATTGGTATCCAACGATTAATAATGAATCCACAGTATTCACAGGATGTTTGAAATGTTACCATCCTTTGTTCGGTCTTTGGTGAACTGATGTGCAATTACCAAACCTATTATCACTTTTATTCTGTTGTTTTAGTCACTGTACTTCATTGATCTCATCAAACAAACCGAAACAGTGCATACGTGAAGAGAACTTAAAGTTAAAACAATAAAATTATCTATTCATTCTTACATTTGAATATCTTTTTAAAACACAAGAGATCTTGTTGTTATTACATAACTCAGAAAATTGTTTTTCAAATAACATATATTTAATCAAGATCAAGTCTTGGGATGTGTTTTGTTTAACTGTTGTTATATCTTTCTTATATACGTATGCATGACTGTGTCATTTATTAATAAATTAGTTATGCTTTGGTAGTGTATTCTATTTCGCCAGTTTATAAGTTTTTTAGATCACAGGACATAGAAACAAATTGCATACAAGTGTACTGTGCTATAAATCCATAAATGTCTAAGATAAACAACCCTGTTTCATATACAGTCTATTCATCATTAATAAAAAATAAAATCACAAAAATACTGAACTCCGAGAAAAATTCAGGAAAGTCCCTAATCAAATGATAACAAGAATGTGTCCTCAGTACACAAATGCCCCACTCGCACTTTCATTTTCTATGTTCAGTGGACCGTGATGTTGGGATAAAAAATTTGGCATTAAAATTAGAAAGATCATATCATAGGGAACATGTGTACTAAGTTTGAAGTTGATTGGACTTCAACTTCATCAAAAACTACCTTGACCAAAAACTTTAACCTGAAGCGGGACAGACGGACGGACGAACGGACGGACGAACGGACGCACAGACCAGGAAACATAATGCCCCTCTACTATCGTAGGTGGGGCATAAAAACACATCAAACGAAAGAAGCTGGTAATAAATTATGACAATAGTTTGAGGATAATTTCAACATTTATATTTAAAGAAAAAGAGACAGAAGACACTAAAAGGAATTTTAATATTCATAAAAACTCACAAATAATTTGTTGCGACCAAGGCGTTTTTCTATTTTCAAAATGAATCCTGCATATCCTGTTATATCAAGTAGCAGAAGAAACAATACTTAAGAAGCAAATGTTACTATCGGAAATTAACACTTACAACCATTTTGTCATGACGTAATATGTTAAATTGTACTCATACGAAATTCTGTATTTTTTATTCAGATTTCAACAAAATTGCAGTCATTGATGATCTAAATCGTTTTTTAAAACGAATGTTTTACTATGGCTGGTAAGTAGTCTTCAGAAAATGTTTATGTACTAAAATGGTTTTATAATTCAGTCGCATGTATCATGTCTGTCCCTTACACGCCCGGACAATTCCCTTTCATAAAACCCAGAAACAAACCATAATTAAAGATGTATTTAAGGGAAACGTTTACGTAATATGAAACGAATTATTGAACCATTGCATGCTTTTATACAAAACCAAGTCGTGTATGCACGTTTTATCTTATTATTAAATTAGACTTTAACATATTGTCGAAAAATGATATTCCATTCAGTGATTTTTGATCGAAAGCTAATTTACTTTCGATTTGTTTAACGGATCGTGGCATTGATTAATAACCAACCCACGGTACGTGACAAA